>NW_024404427.1:0-231595 GCF_905171775.1 Rana temporaria
GGACGGATGGATCTTCTCATCGCTGGACCGGACCGCTGATCCCGTCGCTGGAGAGATCATCCGTCGCTGGATAGAAGACAACGTTGGAGCAGGGAGCCGCATCGAGAGTGGATTACCACTGCTGGATTTTTTTTTATTATTATTAATAAAGGAATTTTTTCTACGGTGTCTGTGTGTTTTTTTTAACTATTTACACTTCCTTCGTGAAATGGTAGAGGTACAGTGTACCCCATTACCAATTCACATGGGGGTCCAGGATCTGGGGGTCCCCTTTGTTAAAGGGGTCTTCCAGATTCTGATAAGCCCCCCGCCCGCAGACCCCCACAACCACCGGGCAAGGGTTGTGGGGATGAGGCCCTTGTCCCCATCAACATGGGGACATCCTCCCCATGTTGAGGGCATGTGGCCTGGTGCGGTTCAGCAGAGGGGGGGGCCGCACTCTGTCCCCCCCCTCTTTTCTGCGGCCGGCCAGGTTAACATGCTCGGATAAGGGTCTGGTGTGCATTTTTGGGGGAACTCCACGCCGTTTTTTTTTTTAATTTGGGGTGGAGTTCCCCTTAAAATCCACACCAGACCTGAAGGGTCTGGTATGGATATTTGGGGGGAACCCCACATCATTTTTTTTAAATGGACGGCAGGGTTCCCCTTAATATCCATATCAGACCTGAAGGGCCTGTTAATGGAATTTGGGGGACCCCCACGTTTTTTTTTTATGAATGAATCATCTCTGAATTGCCAGAGCCGACAATTCATTAGAGCCGCAAAGCCGGTTTTAAATGCCTTTTTTTCTTTCAGAAATTACACTTTGTGCAGGGACAGTTCTATGTACGGGAAACATGCGCTTTTTCACATGCTGACTTTACACCCCCCCTAGGTACGAAATTTAAAGTAATATTACACGTTTATTGTTTCACTTTTAGCATTATTAAATTCACTGCTCCTGAAAAAACTGCCGTTTTTAAAACTTTTTTTTGCATTGATACATGTCCCCTGGGACAGGACCCGGGTCCCCAAACACTTTTTAGGACAATAACTTGCATATTAGCCTTTAAAATTAACACTTTAGATTTCAAATGTTCGAGTCCCATAGACTTTAACGGGGTTCTAAAGTTCACACGAACATTTGGTGTGTTCGCAAGTTCTGATGCGAACCGAACAGGGGGGTGTTCGGCTCATCCTTACAAGAGAGGGAACATCAGAGCATTTGGTAAAATGTGGAACCCTTGGTTGGAAGAAATGAGATACCCCGAGTGAAAAGAAAACCCAATAAAGCAGATGGTTAGAGTAGGGAGGGGGGGAGGGGAGGGAGGGAAAAGGGTAAAACAAAAGGTGTAATATTGAAGATATGTACGAAATATGTGAAACAGAAATGGTAAAAAGAACATACAAAAATATATGATTGTGCCCGGTACTGAAGTGGTTAATGTTACAATTGTGTCATAGAGAACTATAATACATAATTTTTTTTTAAAAATAATTGATGCAAATTAGTCTTTGAACTATAACCCAGAAAATCTGTGGTTTGAAGAATGTTTTATACTTTGAAAAGGAATGGAATGTGATTGTTAGAAATAGTAAACTGGTTCATCCACTGGAGGTGCAAATAGGGAGGGGGAGGGGAGCCCAGCAGAGGAGAAGAAAAGGGCAAATCTTTATATAATACAGGAAAAAGTTAATTAAAAAAATCTGAGACTTCACCACCCAGACTGGAGACCCACTAAATCTCAACTAAAAAATTCCAGATCTGTCCAATCACTTCCTTTGTAAAATGAATCCTAAAAATGTTCTGCGTCTCATTGGGAGTTCTATTGGATTATTTTTTTTCTTTGCTGCATCATTCTTCTAGGTGTTTTTTTTTTTTACCTTGTAAAAAAAAATTACACTTTTTAAAAATGTAAAATTAAAAGTTTTGTAAAATCAGATGACGGGGTAGAGAGGGACCATCAGGCTTTCCAAAAACAGTAAGGGGCCTATTCATAAAAATAGACTTTGTGAATATCTCAACATTCATACAAGCATAATAAATAATATCTGCAATGTTTATAATATTTGTGTAATAGTTTCCTTGTTGCTCTTTGCGGGGCACATTGGGTTCAAAGAGAAAAGAACATTCAATCAGGAGAGATAATAGAGAAAACAGCCTAATGTCTAAGCCTAAGAACATTCAGCCAGCAGGGGAGAAAATATGAGGGAGACCTCTGTACAGTCTATGGAGAATCTTGTGTGAATGGCTGAATGAATGGTTGTTAGGACGAATGAACCTCTATCTGCTGTGTGAAGAAAGTGCGATCCGGAGAATAGGGAATAGACAGACAGAAGTGTCGGCATGACTAAGGGAGGAACAGGTCAGAGAAGGGTTAAATCTCTGTAGTTTAGTGTGGTAGGGGCGGAGTTCTTTCCTGATTGGAGGCTGATGGTCGGATGGGCAGGGTGGAGCCATAAGGGTAATTCAATACAAGGGTTGCTGGGTATACATCCAGGAAAGTTCAGGCGATGAGAAGACTTTCCCTCCCTCCTCACCCTGTATTCAAGGTTTGGAGTATTGAGGGGCAATTTTTTGTGTTATAAAATTTTCTATTAAAAAAATTTGCTTTTCTCACAGTAGATTTGTGAGTCAGGGGGTCTTTGGGGGGGGTCAGTGGTTAATGATATTGTTAAAAATTGGAGGTCCATCTAGGGTATAGCACTTCCACCTTGTTGGTTGCTGGTGGTTCTCCCAGGAGCTAGGTCCCCTGGAGGAAAATCTAAAAATGTGTGAGTCCCGACATCTCCAAGCCAGACGGGTGTGGCTGAGGACACGGGCGACTATAGTCATACAGTGCGTTTTATGCCTTGTACACACGGTCGGACTTTTGACCATGCAAATGTCCGCCGTGAGTCTGTCAGAAGTCTGATGGAAAGAAAGAGAACAAGTTCTCTATCTACAGTCCATCGGACTTCAGACAAAAAAAAGTCAGATGGAGGCTACACACGGCCGGACTTTCTGAGAAAAAAGCCCATCGGACTTTTTTATCGGAAAGTCCTGCCGTGTGTACAAGGCATGAAGGACACCCAAAGATCCCCTCCTGGTTGCATTGTTGAATTTTCATTGTTGAAATTGTTCTAACATGCTAGTTCAATGATGTCACCCAGAGGCTCCTCCCCTTTCCTTCTATTGCAGTGGTGAGGATCCAGAGATAACATTCGGTGGGAGTCAAGCGATGAGTTTGGACGTGTCAGCAGCCAGTGGATTTTTTTTTATTCAGCGGTGGCTGCCAGGCATTGTGATTTATGTGGATTTGGATGATGTGATGATGGTGGATTTACATTGTTTTTTAAATTAAAGGAGGAACTTCACACTTTTTTTTTCTTGTTTTTTGCATGAAGTTCCCCCTTAACCACTTCAGCCCCGGACCATTTGGCTGCTAAATGACTGGGCCACTTTTTGCTATTCGGCACTGCGTCGCTTTAACTGACAATTGCGAGGTCGTGCGACGTGGCTCCCAAACAAAAATGACATTCTTTTTTTCCACAAATAGAGCTTTCTTTTGGTGGTATTTGATCACCTCTGCGGTTTTTATTTCTTGCGCTATAAACAAAAATAGAGCGACAATTTTGAAAAAAATAAATAAAAATATATTGTACTTTTTGCTATAATAAATATCCCCAATTAAAAAAAAATTCTCAGTTTAGGTCGATATGTATTCTTCTACATATTTTTGTTAAAAAAAACCAATGCAATAAGCATTTTTGATTGGTTTGCGCAAAAGTTATAGCGTCTAAAGTAGGGGGTCATTTTATGGCATTCTTCTAATTTTTTTTTACTACTAATGGCCGCGATCTGCGATTTTTATCATGACTGCGACATTATGGTGAACACATCGGACACTTTTGACACTATTTTGGGACCATTGTCATTTATACAGCGATCAGTGCTATAAAAATGCACTGATTACTGTGTACATGTGACTGTCAGGGAAGGGGTTAACCTGTAGGGGGTGGGGGAAGTGGTTAAGTGTGCCCTAGGGAGTGATTCTAAGTTTTAGGGGCGTGGCTTACTGTGACACGTCACTGATCGCTGCTCCCAATGAGAGAGAACAGACGATCAGTGTTGTGTCACTAGGCAGAATAGGGAGATGTCTTGTTTACACAGGCATCCCCCATTCTGCCGTTCCGGGACCCGATCGCGGGAAACATCGAGTCCGTGGGTCCCGCTGGCATTGTCAAGGAGAGCGCGCCCGCTAGGGGGCAGGCTCAAAGTATCCAGTTCCCAGGAGCAAAGAGAAGAAACTAGGACATCTAAGTAAAAGAGGGGAACAAGCAAGAAGTCAACAGAAATATAAAAAGAAGGGAGGGGAGAAGGGGGGGTAGGACACAAGGAGACTATCACTACTCCCTGACCATTGACCGCAGCCTGGGAATAAGGCAGCGTCCTGCTAGGAGCTTGGATGGCCAAGTGTCTATCCGTAGGCTTGTGAAAAAAGCAGTGTTTTCAAACACGTTGCTTTGCTGCCTGTGCCATTTTGGTGATGTAAATATGCATGAGGGCAGTCAGTAAGCGGTTAAAATCCAAACCCGATTTAAAGGGTCTGGTATAATATTAGTCAGTCTAGGGGATGTGTTTTTATATTTTATTCGGAGAATGAATGAACCATTCATACGTCAGGACATCTTGTCAATAGAACTGTGTAGAAGACCATCGGTGGCACTATGCAGAAGGCTGTACTGGGTGAAGCAAGTTTTGTAGCAGAAGGAATTCACTAGACTTTGCTTCTTCAAGACAGTAGCCGGTGTCCCCTCTTTAGCTCACACACCCAGTATGCTGACTTCTAGGACCAAGAGGGGGATTTCAGTAACACACACAGTCTCAGGATCCCTTTAGAGCATGGATATGCAATTAGCGGACCTCCAGCTGTTGCAAAACTACAAGTCCCATCATGCCTCTGCCTCTGGGTGTCATGCTTGTAGCTGTCAGAGTCTTGCTATGCCTAATGGAACTTGTTGTTAGATTTTAAATGTATTAATATTTTATTGTGATAAACGTTTCTGAATCATTGGTTAAACATGGTAGTTTTGAGGACAGACAAGGTCAGTTACAGGACACTACATCTATTCTTGAAGTTCTACGTCAAGACAGTGGGTGGAGATATGTTACTTAAATATACTCAAGTGGGTGTTACGTTTGTGACAGAAGCCTGCCACCATCCATGGAGCTAATCTAAATGTGAATTATGCTTAGCTTGGCTTTTAAAACAGTATAAGTATACATGTGGTTTCCGTAGCTAGTTAGGAAGCTCTAGGGTCACCGACCCTACAGACGAGATGGGGGTAGGAAGCCCCAACCTGCTGGAAGGGACCTTTCCCAGCAGAGACGTACCAGCATATCTTTCCTCCATCTGTAACCTTCTGAATTATCATCCTGTCATGTGTTATCAGCTGCCAATATGTAAGCATTGACTGTTTGCTTGTCCTGTCTTGAAGAATAAAGTTCGTACTATTTGAAGAAAACCTGAGTTTTGAATATTGGGAATGAAAAGCGCCTGGGAAAGAGACTATTGACATATCACATGATACGTGTTAAAAATGTTCTCTCTCTCTCCCACATTCAACATTGGCGAGCGCCAGCCAAATTGGTCATCTTTTTTCCTAAAGCCTTGAAACAGGGGGGGATAAATAGACGAGGGGCCAGATCCACGTACCCTGACGCATATTTCCGTCGGGAGTAGCGTATCTCTGATACACTATGCCGCCGTAACTTACAGTTTTTTTTTGTATCCTCAAAGAATTTGCGCCGTAAGTTACGGCGGCGTAGTGTAACTTTGGTGGCGTAAGGGTGCGCAATTCAAATGGATGTGATGGGGGCGTGTTTTATGTAAATACGTCTTGACCCGACGTAATTGACGTTTTTTTTTCCAACTGCGCATGCGCCGTCCGTGGGGATATACCAGTGCGCGTGCTCTAAATTAAACCGGAACAAGCCAATGCTTACGACGGTGACTTCATTCTACGCAAGGCCCTATTCGCGAACGACTTACGCAAACGACGTAACATTTTCAAAATTAGACGCGGGAACGACGGTCATACTTAACAGAGGATACGCCTCATACAGCAGGGGTAACTATACGCCAAAAAAAAGCCTTACGGAAGCGACGTAAAAAAATGCACCGGCCGGACGTACGTTCGTGGATAGGCATACTCGACGCGGAAATCAACGGAAACCCCACCTAGCGGCCAGCGTAAATATGCACCTACAATCCGACGGCGTACTGAGACGTACGCCAGTCGGATCGAGCCCTCATTCAGTCGTATCTTGTTTTGTGGATACAAAACAAAGATACGACGGGGGAACTTTGAAATTATGGGCGTATCAATAGATAAACCGGCGTAATTCGTTTGTGGATCTGGCCCGAGATGTTGTTCAAGTCTTGAAAAAAAAAACAGATCAAAAGAACCTAGAAGCAAAGAGGCGTTTATGTTCCAACAGATGACAGAAGGCTCAAAAACACAATAGTGAGTTTTTACGCTGTCTGTTTTCTCACCTGTAGAAAAAAAAACTAAGACTACAAGGCTTACGAGGCTGATGGGCCAGCTATCTGGACAGAATGTTTTCAAGATATCGTGCAAAATCCAGCGAGGACTTTCTGGTTATGGAGAAAAATCGTAAACGTTTACATACGTGAAGAACTGCCAAGAAGATTCTAAAAGGTGAGAATGTCTCACAGAAAAAGTGTTGAAATAGGATCTAAAGCTTCACGTTATTTATTTTTAAAGGCCAACATTGATGCACCAGGCAGACATACACTTTGGGTGAGCTAATATGAAAGTTGGATTTTTGATGTTTTGGACAAGTCCAAGAATACACTATACATTCCTTTTGCATACACAAAAAGGAGAAAGACATTATTTATACGCACGCATCTTTACATTTGTTTACTTAAGGCCATTATTTTTAGACTAACTAAACATTACATTTACACGAGCCAAAAGAACAAGGCGAGCCACGAACAAGACAAGAACTACTAGAAAATTATTCTTCAAAGAAAATAAGGACATTATTCTTCCAAGAAAAAGCAACAAACGAAGATAAAGCAACAAGAAAAAGCAACATGAAAAAGCAACATGAAAAAGCAACAAGAAAAATAAACCAACAGACAAAGTTTAAAGGACATTGTTTATCTCTTGTTTTTTTAAGTGTACACAGGTAAATCATTCTAAACAAGGGGTAAATATGTTTTTTATTTAAGTGGATTAACATGGGATGGTTAAAAATCTCAAAGTTCAGAAGTATATCCCTGTACTATCGGGAATTGATATATTCTATGGGGTAGATCCACGTACATCGGCACATATATAGACCGGCGTAGCGCATCTCCTTTACGTTATGCCGGCTCAACTTAGAGAGGCAAGTACCGTATCCTCAGAGTATTTGCGCCCGACGATGCGCCGGCGTAACATAAATTACGAGGCCTAAGCCGGAGTAATTGAAAGTAGGAAGGAAGTGGGCGTGTTCCATTGAAATGAGCCATGCCCCCATGCAAATGAAGGGCCGAACGGACGGCGCATGCGTAGTGATGCTGACTATGTTCAGCGCCTCTCTGCGCATGCTCACAACTCGTGGGGCTGCATTCATTTACAAAGTGGGGCTGCATTCATATACAAAGTGGGACTGCAGTCATATACAAAGTGGGACTGCAGTCATATACAAAGTGGGACTGCATTCATATACAAAAGTAGGACTGCATTCATAGACAAAAGTGGGGCTGCATTCATATACAAAGTGGGGCTGCATTCATATACAAAGTGGGGCTGCATTCATATACAAAGTGGGGCTGCATTCATATACAAAGTGGGACTGCATTCATATACAAAGTGGGACTGCATTCATATACAAAGTGGGACTGCATTCATATACAAAAGTGGGACTGCATTGGTAGACAAAAGTGGGGCTGCATTAATATACAAAAGTGGGGCTGCATTAATATACAAAAGTGGGGCTGCATTCATATACAAAAGTGGGGCTGCATTCATATACAAAAGTGGGGCTGCATTCATATACAAAGTGGGGCTGCATTAATATACAAAGTGGGGCTGCATTCATAGACAAAAGTGGGACTGCATTCATAGACAAAAGTGGGACTGCATTCATATACACAAGTGGGGCTGCATTCATATACAAAAGTGGGGCTGCATTTATATATACAGCGGGGCTGCATTCATATACAAAAGTGGGACTGCATTAATATACAAAAGTGGGGCTGCATTCATATACAAAAGTGGAGCTGAATTTATATACAAAAGTGGGACTGCATTTATATACAAAAGTGGGACTGCATTCATAGACAAAAGTGGGACTGCATTCATATACAAAAGTGGGGCTGCATTTATATACAAAAGTGGGGCTGCATTTATATACAGGGGTGGGACTGCATTTATATACAAAAGTGGGGCTGCATTTATATACAAAAGTAGGACTGCATTCATATACAAAAGTGGGGCTGCATTCATATACAAAAGTGGGGCTGCATTTATATATACAGCTGGGCTGCATTCATATACAAAAGTGGGACTGCATTAATATACAAAAGTGGGGCTGCATTCATATACAAAAGTGGGGCTGAATTCATATACAAAAGTGGGACTGCATTTATATACAAAAGTGGGGCTGCATTCAGTGGGACTGAATTTATATACAAAAGTGGGACTGAATTTATATACAAAAGTGGGGCTGCATTCATATGTACAGTGAGGCTGCAATGATGGTCACTGATGAGGCTGCATTGATCTCTTGTACCATGTCTTCAGTCTCTGACCATCTCTTGTACCATGACCACCCCTTGTACCACGTCTGCAGTCTCTGACCATCCCTTGTACCACGTCTGCAGTCTCTGACCATCCCTTGTACCATATCTGCAGTCTCTGACCATCTCTTGTACCATGTCTGAAGTCTCTGATCATCCTTTGTACCATGACTGCAGTCTCTGACCATCTCTTGTACCATGTCTGCAGTCTCTGACCATCTCTTGTACCATGTCTGCAGTCTCTGACCATCCCTTGTACCATGTCTGCAGGCTCTGACCATCTCTTGTACCATGTCTGCAGTCTCTGATCATCCTTTGTACCATGTCTGCAGTCTCTGACCATCTCTTGTACCATGTCTGCAGTCTCTGACCATCTCTTGTACCATGTCTGCAGTCTCTGACCATCTCTTGTACCATGTCTGCAGTCTCTGACCATCCCTTGTACCATGTCTGCAGTCTCTGCCCATCTCTTGTACCATGTCTGCAGTCTCTGACCATCTCTTGTACCATGTCTTCAGTCTCTGACCATCTCTTGTACCATGTCTGCAGTCTCTGACCATCTCTTGTACCATGTCTGCAGTCTCTGACCATCCCTTGTACCACGTCTGCAGTCTCTGATCATCTCCTGTATCATGTCTGCAGTCTCTGATCATCCTTTGTACCATGACTGCAGTCTCTGACCATCTCTTGTACCATGTCTGCAGTCTCTGACCATCTCTTGTACCATGTCTGCAGTCTCTGACCATCCCTTGTACCATGTCTGCAGTCTCTGACCATCTCTTGTACCATGTCTGCAGTCTCTGATCATCCTTTGTACCATGTCTGCAGTCTCTGACCATCTCTTGTACCATGTCTGCAGTCTCTGACCATCTCTTGTACCATGTCTGCAGTCTCTGACCATCTCTTGTACCATGTCTGCAGTCTCTGACCATCTCTTGTACCATGTCTGCAGTCTCTGACCATCCCTTGTACCATGTCTGCAGTCTCTGCCCATCTCTTGTACCATGTCTTCAGTCTCTGACCATCTCTTGTACCATGTCTTCAGTCTCTGACCATCTCTTGTACCATGTCTGCAGTCTCTGACCATCTCTTGTACCATGTCTGCAGTCTCTGACCATCCCTTGTACCACGTCTGCAGTCTCTGATCATCTCCTGTATCATGTCTGCAGTCTCTGACCATCTCTTGTACCACGTCTGCAGTCTCTGACCATCCATTGTACCATGTCTGCAGTCTCTGACCATCACTTGTACCATGTCTGCAGTCCCTGACAATCGTCTACAAACTATGGGATAGATTTATGGCATTTATATTTCATTTTTTTTACTAGTAATGGCGGCGATCATTGATTTTTTAGCGGTACTGCAACATTGCAGCGGACACACCGGACACCTAATTGAGTTCTGTAAGCAACACCTTATTTTCCGGCAGTGCCCCTCCCGAGACTAGACTCTGGATCCGCCCTTGGTTGAAGCTAAAATTATGCAGTGTGATAAAGCCACAGTTATGTAAGTAAATCATGCAAAAGTTGCTTTATCAATTTTTCAGTGGATATTTATTGGGAAGGAATTTTGTGCTTTCATAAACGGATCCATATATTGGCACAATTGAACTTCCTGTATATTTTGTCAACACTGAAAGATGACCTTAAGCCATGTGTTTGTTACAGAGCACATGTGGTTCAATTAATCATACTGTATGGTTGGTTTTGAAAAAAAGTATTTCAACATGAATAAGAGTCTTACTGAAATAGAATATTTAGAAAAGCGAACCTAAATAAATGTTTTTTTGCAAAATTAAAATGGTTATAAGTGAAAGTATGGTAAAAGAAAAATACAATAATCTAGTAAAATTATTACTTTTACAAAATATAATTAGTCACAGAATAAAGAGGGGGACGATGAAAATTTTGTCTCAGTACAGACTGATAATGGAGATAAAATTAATTGTAAAAATAATTGATTCCAACAATTATGGATAAAATTATTTTTAAGTGAAAATATTTATTTTTGCATATCCAGGTACCTGACAGATTGACTGACAAATTGATTAATTGATTTTTTGTTTAAGCTAATGAAAGAAATTTTGAACTACTGATTATTAGAGCATTTTTGTCATCAAACTTCTGAATATTGTTTTATTATGTTTATAGAGCAATTCAAAGGGGAAAGAGTAACCAAAGTATTGCGAGATTTTGCAATCTATGTAAATTGATTATATTATATTTTTCACCTGCTAAAGGAGGATACAAGGATGTTTTTTCCTTTTAGTTAATTTTTTTGATAAATTAATTAATTGAGGTAATTCTAGAAAAAATCATATATTTGTAATGAAAGCTAAGTTATGAACTTTGTCACATTCCATTGGGGTTTGTTTTCAAACCGTGGAATCAGATAATGATTTTTTTCATTTTTATAGGACAGGTGATGAAGGACATGTATGCAATTTTAGTATTTGATAAAGTTTTTATTTTCTTATCATCTTTAGTACCCAGATATAATAGAACGCTACAATAGTATTTTAAAGTCTAAATAGGGTAAGATGATTCAAGAAAAGGTAAATATTAGGTGATTTATTTACCTGTTATATTTTTTCGTTTAAAAACTTTTCTAAAATAAGGGTTTATTAATTTTTTGAGTTAATGACAAGATGAAGAATGTCTGTTCTTCTATGTCTTTTTAAGATTAGCATATATAGTTATTTGCAATCTGTTGCATAGGACAAAGTACAGGTATAGGAATTTCAGAAGTTTGTTCACAAAACATGACTAGGCCTTTGCTAAATTTAAATGGAAAATTATGTTTTGAATAAGATTTCTACTTCTCATGAGTAGGTTTCATAATTTATTCCAGTAGCTAAAGATATGGTTAAGAATTATAGATCTGAAGGTACCAGGGATGTCAATAGAAATGCCAACTGAAATATCATTTGGAATTTCAAATTGGGAAGGTTATTTTATTTTTTGGATTCTTCCATGACCATGATACAAGAACAACTAAACTTCTATTTGTTATTACTTCTATTTTTTTTTCAAAATAATTTTTTGATTATGTTATCAAGGATCATCATTTTTGTATGAACTTCAATGATTTATTTATATGGACTTACATCAAAAGTGACATATTGATCGGTCGATCATTATGTAAGGGGGAGTTGGAATTTAATTCTAATATAGGATTTTTTTTTGTTTTTTTTTTAAATATGGAAAAATTGTTGTTATATTTTGGTTTCTAAATCTTTTATAAGAATACATATTGATATACATAAAATTATTATTTCACATAGAATAATTAATTTTTATAGAACACATAACTTGGGAAAGTTGGATGGATAGTTTGTTATTACAAGAATGTATAACGAAGTATACATTTGAAGTATTAATATAGTTAGAGTACATACAGGTTTGTGTGGAAGAAAAGGATTTGATTTAAAGTGTCTAAACAGAATTATTGTTGAATTAAAAAAATATAGAATATTGAAAAATAAATAAAAGAAAGAGTTGCTTGCTGGTCATAGATGGATAAATAAATTAAATGGATGGATTAAAAAGATAGAAAAATAAATAGAAAGAAAAATAGAATATATAAAAATATGACAATCAAATAATGGGAAAGTTATGTTTTTATGTATCCACAGACAAGTAGATTACGTATTATGTTTATTATTGTTCGGTATCAAGGATAATGTATAATAACTTATACTGAAGAATTTGGTTATTGAAATTTCAAAAGAAATGCAAGATACTTTATTTATTAATTAATAATTTCTATTATAGAGTAATATAATTTGATACATCAAATATATTTTTCTTCTTTATGTTAAAATAGTTATATGATATGGTTGAAGTTATAAGAAGTAACATTTATTGAGGTAAAGGAAGAAAATTTTATTATTACATAATGTAGATAATAATATAATAATTTATAGCTTCTTACTGGAATAAAATGGTTAAATATTTCACTGGAATATCTGAGTTTTGGAAAAAGTTTATGTACAATATCTGAAATGCTAAATTGTATTTGTGACGGTATTAGAATAATATCCCAGTCAAAGATTCCCTTCTTCCCATAAAGAAAATCACCCAATATTCCATGAGGAGGAATATTCCTGGATCGCCCAATAAGCCACACATGAGTCAGAGCTTACTGCTGGAACACGACATTTAATGGCAGCTTGCTGCTGGTATATATGCAGTTTACAAGCTAAATCCTCAATCAAAGAACAATGAATCTCCACCCCCTTTCCACACACAGTGGGGGCTCTCAACAGATTATAGGCAGACACTTCGGAGTCGACCTGAAAACATTTCTTTAGATAATGACATCAGTGAAGGTAATTACTAGTTGTAACAGAATACATTATCTAGACAGCTGGCCCGCATATAGAAGAGATAATTACCACAATGAAGCAATCAGAATAATTAACATGAGACCCTTCTAATCACAGTAAACAGTAAACACAGGTTCCTTCACACAACACAATAGATAATTACCCTTTGAAATAGGGCTGGCTGAGGAGGGACATTAACATTTCAACAGCCTGTAACACTGAAATCCTTTTTACCTCTAACACACACACACACACAATAACTAGCAGGGAGAATTACACTGAAGCATATCCTTCACAATGGCCCCCCTTTTTCTCCCTGCTCCGGCAACCCGTTTGGACCTTTCCTGGTCCAGTAGGGTTGACGGGTTCAGAGCTTTTAGTCCATCTCAGGTATGCCACCGGGTCGTCAGATCACACGCCGGTCAGTCCCCAAGTCTTTGTGCGATCTGCAGAGTCACCAGAAGTCAGTGTGAAGACGGCGGATGGGTCTGTGCGCCGCCGTCTAGGTGTCCCGCTATGGGAGGGGGCAGGTTATGGCTCTGAAGTGACAATCACAGGAGATTCATAAAAAGAAAAATTATATTTGTTGAAATGCTGTAGCACTGGTGCTCAGAGTCCGGGGGGGGGTTGGATCAGTGCCCCATAGGGTCAGCCACCCCCTGCTCCCTCCGCAGCCGCCGGTTCTCCACTTTGAGCTTCTCCAGCCCTCTCCAGTTCATGGAGCCTGGGGGGGTCGGCCTGCTGTGACCTCAGGCGGTTGTTCTCCTCCTCCATGCGGCTTATGCACTCCTCCAGCTCTATGTACTCACGGATCAGCTCCTGCTTGCTCATGTCCTGCAGGCTCTCCACGTGGTCCTTCATCATCAGGAACTGGGTGGTGGTGTAAGGGGCCACCGGTGGGCCCTTGGCGAATATCTCGGCCCACATCTGGGACGCCCGCTGCGACTCCCTCTCCTCCAGTCGCTTCTTCTCCTCCCAGGTCAGCTTGTTATACGGCTTCCAGGACCTCTTCTTCTTGGAGGGTAGCCGGCGGTGCCTCTTTCTGCCCAGCTCCCTCCAGGGCCCCTCCGGCTCATGGCTGTCGCCCATGACCAGCTGACAATGGTGTTCCCTGTTGTCCGTAATAACAGATTGTACCATGAGGGCTTCGTAAGGGGTGCCCAATGGTTCTTCCTGACCCAGCGAAATCTACACAATGGGCTGCTGCTGGTGGGCGGTACCCAGGTTGAGACCAATTTGACCTGGTGTTGTCATTCATGGGGCAATTCTGCTTGAAGTGACCCAGCTGTTTGCACCGGAAGCAGCGTTGTTCGTTGTCCTCCTGGCGTGGATAGCGAGGGCTAGATGTCACCGGTCTGTTAGGAGGTTGTATCTATCGGCTGGTGGTGTGAGGGCGCCGTTGGTCGTGGAGGTTGTACCCGTGGTGTGACCTGGTTTGTCTTGCGAGTATCCGCATATTCATCCAACTTCGCGGCCTCTGGTAGAGTCATGGGCCTGCGATCTCTCACCCAGTCTTTGACGTCCGTCTGGATGTGATTGTAAAATTGCTCCAGGAGCATTAGTTGCAAAATGTCCTCTGCGGTGGTGGCCTGGCTGCTGTTAACCCAGTTAGAGGCCGACAGGGATAACTGGCATGCCCATTCCGCGTAAGAGTCTTTCGTGGTTTTGCGTGAGTCCCTGAACTCTGTCGGTGGGACTCTGGGGTTACTGCATAACGAGCCAGGAGCACTTCTTTAACCCGGGCGTAGCTATGGATATCCTGATCTGGCACGGTCCGGAAAGCATCAGAAGCTTTGCCTGACAGTTTGCCTGACAATATTGCAACCCACTCTCCTCTAGCTATTCGGTGCAGGTTACATTGTCGCTCAAAATCTGCCAGGTAGTTATCAATTCACAGTCCTTTTCATCAAAAGCTTTAAAAGCGCTAAACGGAATCTTCCTTGCGTCTGCTGTGCTGTACTCACTGTTCGGAGAATGTGCGGCTGCTTGTTGGACTGCTGCCAGTTTTAACTGTAGTTCTGCGTCTCTTATTTGTTTAGCCTCCTGTAGTTCTGCATCTCTTATTTGTTTAGCCTCCTGTAGTTCTGCGTCTCTTATTTGTTTAGCCTCCTGTAGTTCTGCGTCTCTTATTTGTTTAGCCTCCTCCGCTAACAGGTCCATCACTTTCAGCACCACATCCGCCGTTGGGTTCGGACCGAACCATGCTAGCTTCTCTCTCATTACTTTGTTGGCTGGCGATTTCTCCTCCTGAATCACTGGTGTCTCCATCTCTTGTACTGCTGGCGTTGCTGCAACCAAGTTCTCCTGGCCTAGCTCCATTAATTCTGCTATGATGACCCGCTTGGTTTTGTTGCTAGCAATCCTTCCACGAACTTCCAGTAGTTCTTCCAGTGTCTGCTTGGAATACGGGTGTAAAGGAGAGTAGAGGGAAAATCCCGCTGCTGTCAACCAGTTGTGACGGTATTAGAATGATATCCCAGTCAAAGATTCCCTTCTTCCCATAAAGAAAATCACCCAATATTCCATGAGGAGGAATATTCCTGGGGTCGCCCAATAAGCCACACATGAGTCAGAGCTTACTGCTGGAACACGACAGTTTAATGGCAGCTTGCTGCTGGTATATATGCAGTTTACAAGCTAAATCCTCAATCAAAGAACAATGAAATCTCCACCCCCTTTCCACACACAGTGGGGGCTCTCAAACAGATTATAGGCAGACACTTCGGAGTCGACCCTGAAAACATTTCTTTAGATAATGACATCAGTGAAGGTAATTACTAGTTGTAACAGAATACATTATCTAGACAGTCTGGCCCCGCATATAGAAGAGATAATTACCACAATGAAGCAATCAGAATAATTAACATGAGACCCTTCTAATCACAGTAAACAGTAAACACAGGGCTTCTTCACACAACACAATAGATCAATTACCCTTTGAAATAGGGCTGGCTGAGGGAGGGACAGTAACATTTCAACAGCCTGTAACACATGAATCCTTTTTACCTCTAACACACACACACACAGCATAACTAGCAGGGAGAATTACACTGAAGCATATCCTTCACAGTAGTTTGTTTGTATTGAAATAAGAGGATATATTATTTAAGATGAATGCACTTATTTTGTTTGTTAATTATAGTGCATTAAGGGGGAATTGTTAGATTTTACATTTATTAATATTTTTATGTGATAAACGTTTCTGAATCACTGGTTAAACATGGTAGTTTTAGGTTTGCTGAGGACAGAGAAATGCCATCTGTTATAGGCTACATGTATTTTTGGAGTTTTATGTCAAGACAGTGGGTGGAGATATGTTACTTAAATATAAACAAGTGGGTGTTACGTTTATCACCAACCTTCTTTGGAGCTAGTCTAAATGTGAATTATGCTTAGCTTGGCTTTTAAAACAGTATAAGTATACATGTGGTGTGCATAGCTAGCTAGGAAGCTCTGGGGTCACCAACCCTACAAGGAGATGGGGGCCCACCCAACAGGAAGCTTTCTCTATGGAAGCCGAGCAGAAAGACGTACCATCATACCATCATTACATCTATTTCCTCCTTCTGAAACCTTTCTGAATTACCATCTAGCAATGTATAACCAGCTGTAACTATGTAAGCATTGGCTATTTGTTTGTCTATCACGGAAGAATAAAGTTCATACTATTTGAAGAAAAATTGATGGCACAGTGGCTGCGTTTTATGGCATGGCACAGTGGTGACAATTAATGGGCATAGTGGCGACAATTGATGGCACAGTGGCTGCGTTTTATGGCATGGCACAGTGGTGACAATTGATGGGCACCGTGGCGATAAATGATGGCACAGTGGCTGCATTTGATGGCTTGGCACAGTGGTGACAATTGATGGCATGGCACAGTGGCAAAGTGGTACTACAGCGCTACTACTTAATAATTCAAAGGAAAAAATAAACAACAAATAAATAATACAGCTGCGAACACAAAAAGGTGTACAAAACCAAACGTGATAAATGAAGAAAATTGGTGCTGCGCTAGTATTAACTTGTTCTTATTCATACAATAGTGCATATGAGATCCCCAATAAATCAAAATTTAAGGGCATCAAAGGTGCAAATAAACATTGAATCACAATCAATATATATGAGAGGATATAATAGTGAAGTGCTGGTGCCAAAAAACAAACAGTCCCGTTTGAGATCAGCAAAAAGCCTCCATGGAAAACACACAGCAACCTGCACAATCACTAAAGAAAAAAAAAGGCAAAAAAGGCAAACAATCCTGTATGAGGAATCCTGCAACAGACAATTCCGTGTATGGAAGCTTCACTCCCTAGATCTCCTTTTCTTTCAGGACAATACTGCTCATAAAGGGAAAACAAGGAAACAAATATGGTGCAAATAACGTTTTGAGAAAGATCAAATGAATACTGCAATACAGCGATTGCACTCACGATACACTCAGATCAACCAGGCTCAGCTGTAGAGTCAAACGCCGCTCAGTGCTTTACGATCTCCTCACTGGGACGAATCTCCCATCGATTGCGTCACTTAGGCTCCTCCCCCACGCGTATCGTCACTGGACACGTGACTTATTCATGAATCCTTTTTTTCCATTTATGAGCAGTATTGTCCTGAAAGAAAAGGAGATCTAGGGAGTGAAGCTTCCATACACGGAATTGTCTGTTGCAGGATTCCTCATACAGGATTGTTTGCCTTTTTTTTTCCTTTAGTGATTGTGCAGGTTGCTGTGTGTTTTCCATGGAGGCTTTTTGCTGATCTCAAACGGGACTGTTTGTTTTTTGGCACCAGCACTTCACTATTATATCCTCTCATATATATTGATTGTGATTCAATGTTTATTTGCACCTTTGATGCCCTTAAATTTTGATTTATTGGGGATCTCATATGCACTATTGTATGAATAAGAACAAGTTAATACTAGCGCAGCACCTATTTTCTTCATGGCACAGTGGCAACAATTGATGGCACAGTGGCTGCATTTGATGGGCACAGTGGCTGCATTTTATGGGCACAGTGGCTGCATTTTATGGGCACAGTGGCTGTGTTTTATAAGCACAGTGGCTGCATTTGATGGGCACAGTGGTTGCGTTTGATGGGCACAGTGAGGCTGCAATAGTTTTTTTGTTTGTTTGCGCCCCCCCAAATTTTTGAGCACCAGCCGCCAATGGGTCTCACTATCTAGGATAAAACATGTGTTATAATTTTGTAACATCTTAAAAACATCGTCCTGTCAAGGTGAAGAGTGTGGAATCTTATCCACAAGACCATTTGGAATCTTGTGGATGAGGCCGCTATCCTCCCATAAGGTATTTCTGTTGTTTTTGTCTCTTTGTGTTATGCTCTTCACCATGACAGGATGATGTTTTTTAAGATGTGTGACCCCCTGGAAGACGGGTGTTCTGCAAAGGGTCTGGTGGTTGGCTGAAAAAGAGAGAGATGTGAGAAAAAAGACTATGAAGAGAAAGTGGGGTGGGGTGCTCGGGTCCCCGAGAGGCCGGAGTAGACAGCAGGCATAGCATAGCCTATTGCTTAGGAGACAACAAAACATGTCCACTCCCTCCAGGAGGGGTGAAAACCTAACCCAGGGAGAAGGTATAACCAAATCCATGGGGTAGGGGAGGCCCAGCAAAACGGCTTCAGGCCCGGCACACCACAAGAGCAACTGCTAAAGTATGCTAAGGTATGGGGGACCTTATGGTCCCAGGTACTTAGTCCCAGGGGGGCTCTCCTCCTCTCCATGTCGGGGGAGGACCAAAAATTCTTGGGGAGGGGTCCTAGAAAATCAGGGACGCAGCACAGAGTGGATCGACAGGTTAGCTCAAACAGAGTAACAAAAAAAAGTGTTCAGGCAGCAAATTTCTAACTTGTGATAAGTGAAATATAGCAAGTAACCTGAGATCTGAGCTCAGCCCCGCCCTGTGCAGACAAGTTGTAACCGAGTCCAGAGACTTTGAGTTTCATTTCTCTTCTGCTGTCAGCGATGGCGTCTGCTGATCTGAGAGCTGAGCTGGAATGTTCCGTCTGTCTGAACATTTATACCAATCCTGTAACCCTGAGATGTGGTCACAACTTCTGCCGGGTCTGTATTGATCGTGTGCTGGATACACAGGAGGGGTCTGGAGGGTATTCCTGTCCTGAATGCAGAGAGAAGTTTCCGGATCGTCCTGCACTGCAGAGGAACATGAAACTACATAACATAGCAGAGACTTTCCTGTCTGCTCAGCCAGATCAAGAGGAGTCCGGGGTCTTTTGTACTTACTGTGTGGACTCTCCTGTACCTGCTGTTAGATCCTGTCTGCTCTGTGAGGTTTCTCTGTGTGATAAACACCTGAGAGTCCACAAAAAGTCCCCAGAACACATCTTATGTGACCCCACCTTGTCCATGGAGAGCAGGAAATGCTCCGTCCATAAGAAGATCCTGGAGTATTACTGCACTGAGGATGAGACCTGTATCTGTGTGTCCTGCAGTTTGGCTGGAGAACATCGGGGACACCAGGTGGAGACACTGAATGAGGCTTCTGAGAAGAAGAAGGAGACACTGAGGAATGTTCTGCAGAATCTTCTGACAAAGAGAGAGGAGACGGAGGAAAGACTTCAGAGTCTGCAGGAACACAGGAGGAAAGTAGAAGAAGAAGAAGCTGGTGACACCGAGAGAGCCACTGTCTTGTTTAGAGATCTCAGGAGACGTCTTGAAGATCTGGAAAAGAGAATCCTGAGCGAAATCTCCGGGAGGGCAGAGCAGATCTCCATCTCCATCCGGGATCTGGAAATAAAGAAGGAGGAGCTGTCCAGGAAGATGCGTCACATTGAGGAGCTGTGTAACATGACGGATCCACTGACTGTCTTACAGGAATCAGACACAGGTGACTTGTGTGATACTGAGGATGGAGATAATGAGGACAGAGAGAGACATGAGAAGCTCCTCCATGATGGAGGGGGTCTGGATGTGGCGGGGGTCTTACACACAGGTTTATCTGATATAATAACAGAGGTAAATGTATACTTCCCTATACAGGGAGCTGCAGACATATTACTGGATGGAAACACAGCTAATAATGATCTACAGATATCAGATGACAGGAAAACTGTATTCTGGTCAGATATAGACCAGAATTACCCAGTAACAGCAGAGAGATTTCTTAATACTTCTCAAGTGTTTAGCAATCAGAGTTTCTCCTCAGGGAGACATTACTGGGAAGTGGATGTCGGGGGGTCAGAGAGATGGAGAGTCGGGATGTGTTACCCCAGTATAGAGAGGGGAGGATATTTATCATTCATTGGAAATAATAAGAAGTCCTGGGGATTGCTCAGGTCTATTAATCAGTATTATGTGATACATGACAGTAATAAGACCCCCTTACCCACCTATCCCCCCGGTAACAGAGTCAGGATAGATCTGGATTATGAGGCCGGGCGGATCTCCTTTTATGATCTGTGTGACCCGATCCGACACCTCCACACCTTCACCACCACCTTCACTGGGCCCCTCCATGCTGTGTTAGGTGTATGGGGAGGTTGTATAAAGATATGTGGGGGGAGGGGGACATGTGACATCACAGGGACAGTTGGTAGGATTGGTTGATTGTTCAGCCAATGATTGGAGGAAGTGGTGACTCCTGGGAGAAGTATGAGGGCTGCCATTGCAGGCCTCCATCTGAAAATGCTAGTTCCCTGGCTTTGTACTTGTTCCGGGTCAAACACTGGGACAGCATCAAATCCAAACCATAGACATGACAGCCAGGGAACTAGCATTCTCAAACGGAGAGTTTAGCAATGGCAGCCCCCATAATTCTCTCATGACAGATGTCCTTTTACCCCTTGCTGACTATCATATGTATATATACAGCCAGTCAACAAGAGGTTATACCAAGGTCATGGACACAGAAACTGGCCATTGGCTGTTTTGGGTGGCTTTACATTTTCTATGAATGTCGGCAGTTTTCAGTCCTGGAAATCCACGTCTCCTTCATACAGGAGAGAATTCTGGGAAATCTCTGGCAGAAAACATGATGAGGAATGAGTCTGCCCAATCTCCTGTTATATGATGATAGCAGACCATTAGCTGGGACTCTCCCTGGCTTGTCTTATGTTATCTCCGCTTTATCACATAACGATGATACAAAAGTCTACATTGTAATGTAAAGTGATGTTTTATTATATTATGGGGGAGGGGGATGGGTGTGTAATATAGAGTTATAGGGGGATACTGGAATGTTCTTGGAGGTTCCTTTTGCTCACATCATGTTGTTGGGTCATTTAACCCCTTCAAGACCAGAATGTTTCACCCCCTTCCTGCCCAGGACATTTCTCAGTTTTACCGCTGTCACTCTTTCAATGATAATTACTCGGTCATACAGCACTGTACCCAGACACATTTTATATAATTTCTTTTAAATAGATAGAGCTTTCTTTTGGTTACATATTTTTTTTTTAAATCAGGTAGACGTTTATTTGATAAAACCAACAAGTATATCCGTAACAATAAATGTTCCAGACAGTCCAAATACATTTTAACAAATCAACCAGAATAGAATTCATAGCCACACCTTATGACATTATGCAAGATAGGATGGTCAACTTTTGTTTTTTTATATATATATAAAAGGAAAAAAGACAAAAAAAATTGGGAAAAAATAGTTTTTCTTAATTTCTGTTATAACATTTTTGCAAATAATCTTTTTTCATAAATTTAGGCCAAAATGTATTCTACTGTATTTTTGGGGAAAAAACGCAAAATGATTGTATATTATTTAGTCTGTGTAAAAGTTATAGAGTCTACAAACTATGGGATATAGACGAGGGGTCTTCAAGAAGTTTCCGCACTTTTATATATTCGATGGAAACAGTGAGGGTGGGAGGAGTAGTCATTGAGTGAGTGAGAAACTTATATAGTGCAACACATGCGAACTGAATTGCCTCTGGGCGCTTGGTATCCATTCCCCGGGCCTTCAGAAGGAGATGGGTCTTTATCTTTCTCCTGAAGGCCAGGTGGTTTACCTTTCAACCATATGCTGGTTGGTAAAGCGTTCCATAGTCGGGGTCCTTGGACCGCAAATCTTCGTTCTCCTTTGGACTTGTATCTGGTTTTGGGTATCTGGAGTAGATTTTGATTGGTGGATCGCAGAATGCGATTGGTGTTGTGAGCTTTTATTTTTTCGCATATATATTGGGGGGCATTTCCCAAAACACACTTATGGGTTAGACAGAGTGCCTTGAAAGTGATTCTGTCTTTTACAGGCAACCAATGAAGGGATCTCAGTGAAGGTGAGATTGATTCCCATGTTTTTTTGCCAGTCGAGCGGCCGTATTTTGAACGACTTGCAGACGAGTGATTTGGTACTTTGGGAGTCCAAGATAGAGGGCATTTGCATAGTCAAGTCTGGAGTTGATAATTGTTCCCACCACGACTGCTATGTCTTCTTTTGGGATAAAGGGGGTGAGTCTGCGTAGTAGGCGCAGCAGATGGTGAGATTCGCTGACTACTGACCCTATTTGTGCATCCATTGTCATGTAGGTGTCGAAGATGACTCCGAGACTTTTGACTTTGGTGCTAGGGTAAATGGTTTGACCCAGAATGGGCGGGGGCATCCATGTTGTTGCTGGATGAATCTTCAGATTGGCCTGAAACAGAAGAAGTTCTGTTTTTGAGCCATTGAGTTTAACCACTTAAGACCTGGACAAAAATGCAGGTAAAGGACCAGGCCCATTTTTGGAATTCAGGACTGCGTCACTTTAACTGACAATTGCGCGGTCCTTTTTTCCCCACAAATAGAGCTTTCTTTTGGTAGTATTTGACCACCTCTGCGGTTTTTATTTGTTGTGCTATAAACAAAAATAGAGCGACAATTTTGAAATAAATTCAATATTTTTTACTTTTTGCTATAATAAATATCCCCCAAAAATATCAAAAAAATATTTTTTTTCCTCAGTTTAGGCCGATACGTATTCTTCTACATATTTTTGGTAAAAAAAAAATCGCAATAAGAGTTTATCGGTTGGTTTGCGCAAAATTTATAGCGTTTACAAAATAGGGGATAGTTTTATTGCATTTTTATTCATTTTTTTTTTTTACTACTAACGGCGGCGATCAGCGATTTTTTTCATGACTGCGACATTATGGCGGACACTTCGCACAATTTCGACACATTTTTGGGACCATTGAAATTTTCACAGCAAAAAATGCATTTAAAATGCATTCTTTATTGTGGAAATGACAGTTGCCGTTTGGGAGTTAACCACAGGGGGCGCTGAAGGGGTTATGTTTCACCTAGTGTGTGTTTACAACTGTAGGGGGGTGTGGCTGTAGGAGTGACGTCATCGATTGTGTCTCCCTATAAAGGGGATGACACGATCGATGCAGCCGCCACAGTGAAGCACGGGGAAGCCATGTTTACACGCGACTCTCCCCGTTCTTCAGCTCCGGGGACTGATCGCGGGACCCCAGTGGCGATCGGGGTCCGTGACCCACGGCTGGGTAGATGTACAGGACGTGCCGGTACGTCAATCTGCCCAGCCGTGCCATTCTGTGGACGTATATCTACAGGCGGCGGTCCTTAATTAGTTAAGTAACTCTTTGTCATCCAATTTTCTATCAAAGAAAGGCATTTCTCTAGTCCGAGATAATGATCCTTTTTGTTGCAGATGCAAAAATACAGTTGTGTGTCATCTGCATAAGAGTGGTAGAGTAACTTCTGGTTGCTGATGATTTCAAAAAGAGGGCGGAGATAGATATTGAACATAACAGGTGACAGTGGGGATTCCTGAGGGACTCTGCATGCCACGTGCGTTTTTCAGAAGTGAAAGGGCCCAGTTTCACTATTTGTGATCAGTTTTCCAAGAAGGAGGAGAACCACGATAAATCACATTCCGCAACTCTGGCTACTTCAGCTAGCCGTGTCAGTAATAATTTGTGGTCTACTGTATCAAAAGCTGCGCTTGGGTCCAGCAGTACTAGAAGACAAGATTCTCCTGTCCCGTGACCAGGACGGAAACCCGATTGGAATGGGTCAAGTAATTTATGGGTGTCTAAGTAATGTTGTAGCTGTTGTACAACTTCTTTCTCCATTACCTTGGAGAAGACATTTAGGCCAGTTATGGGACGACGGTGGTTTGGGTCTTTGGGGTCAAGGGTGTTTTTTTTTTAGAATTGGTTTGATTATACCTTGTTTCAGCAAGGGTGGCACCAAGCCCTCCTTGAATGACTGGTTTATGAGCTGCATGATAGCTGGTGCCAAAATATTGGCACATTATTTCAGCAGTTTAGTGGGGATATCATTGGGCGCTGTGCTATTGGGCGCTGTCTAAGTGATGTTGTAGCTGTTGTACAACTTCTTTCTCCATTTCCTTGGAGAAGACATTTAGGCCAGTTATGGGACGACGGTGGTTTGGGTCTTTGGGGTCGAGGGTGTTTTTTTTTTTAATTGGTTTGATTATACCTTGTTTCAGCACCATGCCCTCCTTGAATGACTGGTTTATGAGCTGCGCGATAGCTGGTGCCAAAATATTGGCACATTCTTTCAGCAGTTTAGTGGGGATGATATCATTGGGCGCTGTGCTATTTCGCAGAGTACCGATGATATTTTTAGTGTCATCGATGGAAATGGGTTTTAGAGTGAAATTCGTTGATTGCGGCAAAATATTTGGGTATTAGTTTTGTGATTTAGGGGGGGGGTAGATGTAGGTTCTATTTTGCTGAATACTTTCACGGATTATTTCAATTTTGTTGATGAAATAATCCGATAATTTGTTGCAAAATTCTTGTGAATCACAATTAGGGGCTTCTAGACAGACTGGGTTCATGGTCTTGGTGACTAGATTGAAGAGTTCGCGGGGTCGGTTTAGGGCATTTGCAATGATATTGGAAAAATGTTTTTTTTTGGCAATAAAGATTACTTTTATGGTATTTTTTAGTTATTATCTTATAAATGGTGTGGTTTTCCTTCTTTTCCAAGCTGCTTCCGCTCTTCTGCGCTCTTGCTTTAGCAATGACAGCTGGTCGTTAAACCAGCTGGAGTTGTTTTTCTGGATGCACGTTGTGCGTTTTGGGGCTACTAAGTCGGCTGACTGTAGCAGAGCCTTGTTTATAGCATAAAGGGTTTCTGTGGCTGTTTGATGTAGTTGTATTGTTTTAATTTTGTTCCCTAATATAGTTTTGAAGAGTTCCGAGTGGAGCTTCTTCTGAGATCTAGTCCAGTGTGTTGGTCATTGGTCGTGTCTGAGAGTGTTATGTGACTAGTTTTTCTAGCCAGCCGGCTGACCTTGCAGTTTAGTATAAGTATTGTCACGTTGTGATGAAGATGGCTGGGAAACATATATAAAAAGTGTGTAAACTTTTTGAAGGACCCTCATATTTGAAAATCTATCAATCCTAATGTACTGATGACCGATCTCATTTTTTGAGGCCCTAAAATACCAGGACAGTACAAGTTCCCCCCAAATGACCCCTTTTTGTGAAGTAGTCAGTCTGTAACAGTTTTTTTGGAAAATAAAGAAATTAAATAAAATGTGTTTTTTTTCTCACAAAAGTATAATTTTATTCAGTTATTTCCCACGCACAGCATATGCATACTTATAATTACACCCCAAAATACATTCTACTATGCCTCATAAGGCCTCCACATGTATGAGACTTTTTCACAGCCTAGATGCATATAAGAGTCCAAAATCCAAAGAGCACCTTCTAGCTTTCAAGAAGCATAAATGTTGTATTTCTTTTTTTGACCACCTATCACAATTCTTGAGTTACTGAAGTGCCAGGAAAGGAGAAACACACACAAAATGACCACATTTTGGAAAGGTCTTTTCTAAGAGGCATGGTGAGTCTTTTGAAAATGCCATTTTTTGCCACAAGTTTTTGGAAAATGCAGAAAGAAAATTACATTTATTTTACACAAAGTACAAAGTCAATAAGATATTTCTAACACACAACATAGATGTCCTTACAATTACACCCCAAAACACATTCTAAGACTCCTGAGTATGGAGATATCACATATGTGAGACTTTCTTCACAGCCTACCCACATAAAGGGACCCAAAATCTAAGGAGCATCTTCAGGCTTTCTATAGGGGCATAAATTACCCTACTCTAATTACCTGACTGCCTATCTCATTTCTGGAGGCCCTGGAGCACTAGGAGAAGAGAAACACCCACAAAATAACCCAATTTTGGAGAGAAACACCCTAAGGTATTTTTAAGAGGCATGGTGAGTTTTTTGCAACATGTTTTTTTAAAAATGCAGAAAGAAAATGAAAATGAGTTGTCAATTTAATATGATTTTTTTGCACATAGTATGGGCATACTTAGAACTTCACCCCAAAACAAATTCTGCTACTCCTTCTGCGTATGGGGATACCACATGTGTGAGACTTTTTCAATATTTGGACTGATTATTTATCATACAATTGGTTGATTCACAAGATATAATGTATCAAAACAGTGTACTGTAATGGTCACTGCTATTTGCATGATCCGTGAATATAGCTTAGTGTAGGGTCACCTATAGAAGTCCCTATTCCTGTAAGCCAAACAAGTTTAGTCCACTGGTACATGACTTATCCAAAGAATGTCATGTTCTCTGGCCAGGAAGTACAGGAGGCTGAAGAGTGCAGTTGTCCACAGGGGATGGCTGGGACTGGTGTCCTATCAGAACGTAGTCAGTGAGCACATTGGTCAGTTCAGGCAGCAGGCAATGACATGGTCAGCAAACAGCCAAAGGGTCAGTCCAGGCAGCAGACAGAAATGTGATCAATAAACAGACCAAGGTCAGTACAGGCAGCAGACAGAATCAATACTACACTGGTATGGCAGCAATCAGGAACACTGTTGCTGGTTGCACTGGTCTGGTGACACTGGCATTGGTGTGCAGTGGCGTCACTAGGGTTCGTACCACCCGCTGCGGTAAAACATGGTGTCACCCAGCCTCCCCCCCAACACACAAAGTAAAGTCGCTCCTCAGTACAGACTCCCCTCCCTCAGTACATACCCCCTTCACTAAGTATAGACCCCCATCATCAGTACACATCCCCCTCAGGACAAACCACCCCCCTCAATCAGTACAGACCCCCATAGGACAAGCCACCTCCCTCCATCAGTACAATTTCCCCTCAGGACATACTACCCCCTTCATCAGTACAGACCCCCAGGACAAACCACCCCCTTCCATCAGTACAGACCCCCCTCAGGATAACCCCCTCCATTAGTACAGACCCCCCTCAGGATAAACCCCACTCACCAACAGTACAGACCCCTTAGGATAAACCCCTCTCCATTAGTACAGACCCCCTCAGGATAAATCCCACATCCATTAGTACAGACCCCCCTAAGGATAAACCCCCTCCATTAGTATAGACCCCCTTAGGATAAACCCCTCTCCATTAGTACAGACCCCTCTCAGGATAAACCCCACCTCCATTAGTACAGACCCCCTCAAGTTAAACCCCCCTCCATTAGTACAGAATCTTCTTAGGATAAACCCCCCTCCATCAGTAGAGTCCCCCCTCAGGATACCCCCTATGCCAGTGCAGACCCCCCCCCCAGGATAACCCCCTTCTCAGTCAGTTTAGACCCCCCTCAGGTTAACTCCCCCTCCTCGGTCAGTGCAGACCCCCCTCAGAATAACCCCCACCTCCATCAGCGCAGACCCCCCTCTATCAGTTTATTGATCCTCAGGATACCACCTTCCACCAGTGCAGACCCCCCTCACCTTCTCCCCCCATATAGAAAATACGGGGGGAAGACGATACCTTTATGTCCCCTTGACTGTACATATTTTTGGAGTGAAGTCCTGATGAGGAATTTTTATAACGATCCTGCAAGGTAGATAGAGAACTTTGATAAACAGTAAATTCAACCAACCAAACACCTCTGAGCTGGAGGAAGCGGTTATAAACAGTTTTTCTGTACAGAATAGATAGAGATGGAAATAATTTGTGGGTTCGGTGTCTGACTAAAGCCCAACTCCAACCAAAACCTACATTTTGTTTTGGATAGTGAGGCTTGGAGCCTCTGACCGATTTTTATTCCCTACTCATTCACCCCAAAAAAAAAGTCCTTTATATAAAAAGAAATGCCCCACATTGTACTTCCATCATCAACCATGCAGATCCTCATCAACCACAATAAAAGATGCCTGCCGTCCCAGTGACAGAGAAACCCTCTGACCCGATGCCATTTACATTCTGATGGCGGACCGGCAGCTTTCATTCTCAGTGAATGAATGATGGGATCGGATTGTGTTGGTGGATCAGTCATCATCACTGACATGGAACTGCAATGCTGAGGATTGATGATGGATTCACATTGTGGAACTTTTTGTAAAAGTGTGTGTCTTTATTTACTATTTTATAAGGGGGGTGTCTAGATTCCGAAAAGCCCCAATCTGCAGATCCCCACAACCACCGGACCAAGGTTATGGGGAAGAGTCCTTTGTACTCATCAACATGGGACAAGGTGGTTTGACATGAGGTCTTCTCAATGAATGAAATTACTTTCTGATACTTCTGGAAGGAGGTTCAAGTGGGCAAACAGTTTGGCTGGAATACAATCTGGAAACAGGCGGGGTTCTGTGTGAACTCTGCACTGTAGTGACCCTGAACCCCATTCCTAGTAACCAACTTTTACACAGATGACATTCTGTAAGTCCAAGAACTTCATTATATTCATTGAAGGAATAACAAAATAAAGTTCCTTGTTCTAACCACTTCCCTACCGCCCATTGTCATATGATGGTGGCAGGAACCATTTGTCTCTCTGGGCTGCCGTCATATGACATCTTTGGCTTCCCGAGCATCTAGGGGGCCAGCCGCGTCACTCAGGAGCCGATGCGCGCGCTCGGCGGCCGCGATGTCCGCCGGGCACCCGCGATTGCCTGTCACACAGCAGGGACACAGATCCACGTCCTGTCAGGTGAGAGGAGACCGATCTGTGTGTTCCCAGTACAGAGGAACACCAATCGCTCTCCTCCCTTTGTGAGTCCCCTCGCCCTACAGTTAGAATCACTCCCTAGGATATATATTTAACCCCTTGATCGCCCCCTAGTGTTAACCCCTCCCCTGCCAGTGACTTTTACACAGTAATCAGTGCATTTTTATAGCACCGATCGCTGTATAAATGTGAATGGTCCCAAAATAGTGTCAAAAGTGTCCGATGTGTCCGCCACAATGTCGCCGTTCCGATAAAAATCGCAGATCGCCGCCATTACTAGTAAAAAAAAAAATAATAAAAATGACATAAATCTACCCCCTATTTTGTAGGCACTATAACTTTTGCGCAAACCAATCAATATACGCTTATTGCGATTTTTTTTTTTTACCAAAAATATGTAGAAGAATACGTATCGGCATAAACTGAGGAAAAAAATTATTATTTTTTTTTTTTACTGGTATAATTATAGCAAAAAGTTAAAAATATTGTGCCAGATTCAGGTACAATAGCGTAACTTTCGGCGGGCGTAACGTATCTCGGATACACTACGCCGCCATAACTTACAGCGTCAGGTCCCGTATTCAGAAAAAACTTGCGCTGTAAGTTACGGCGGCGTAGTGTAACTGTGTCGGCGTAAGCCCGCCTAATTCAAATGTGGAAGAGGTGGGCGTGTTTTATGCTAATTACTCGTGACCCCATGTAAATTATGCTTTTTACGAACGGCACATGTGCCGTCCGTGAACGTATTTCAGTGCGCATGCTCCAAATTACGCCGCAAATAGTCAATGCTTTCGACGTTAACGTAACTTACGCACAGCCCTATTCGCGAACGACTTACGCAAACGACGTAAAACTTAAAAAAATTGACGCTGGCCCGACGTCCATACTTAACATTGGCTACGCCTCATAGAGCAAGGGTGACTATACGCCGGAAAAAGCCTTACGTAAATGACGTAAAAAAATGCACCGGGCGCATGTAGGTTTCTGAATCAGCGTATCTACCTAATTTGCATATTCGATGCGGAAATATACGGAAGTGCCACCTAGCGGGCCAGCGTAAATATGCAACTAAGATACGACGGCGTAAGAGACTTACGCCGGTCGGATCTTAGGGAAATCTATGCCTAACTGATTCTAAGAATCAGACGCATAGATACGACGCCGCACACTCAGAGTTACGACGGCGGATCTGGAGATACGCCGTCGTAACTCGTACCTAAATCTGGCCCATTGTGTTTTTTTTTTCAAAATTGTCGCTCTTTTTTTGTTTATAGCACAAAAAATAAAAACCGCAGAGGTGATCAAATACCACCAAAAGAAATCTCTATTTGTGGGGAAAAACAGTGTTGCATGACCGCGCAATTGTCATTCAAAGTGTGACAGCGCTGAAAGCTGAAAATTGGCCTGGGCAGGAAGGGGGGTGAAAGTGCCCCCCGGTACTGAAGTGGTTAATGTAAAAGACAATTGTGTCATAGAGAACTATAATACATACATTTAAAGAAAATGTAAAATAATTTATACAAATTAGTCTATGAACTATAACCCAGAAAATCTGTGGGTTGAGGAATGTTTCATACTTTGAAAAGGAATGGAATGTGATTGTTAGAAATAGTAAACTGGTTCATCCACTGGAGGTGCAAATAGGGAGGGGGGGGGGGGGGAGCCCAGCAGAGGAGAAGAAAAGGTCAAATCTTTATATAATACAGGAAAAAGAATTAAAAAAATCTGAGACTTCACCACCCAGACTGGAGACCCACTAAATCTCCACTAAAATTCCCAGACCTGTCCAATAATTTCCTTTGTAAAATGAATCCTAAAAATGTTCTGTGTCTCATTGGGAGTTATATTGGATCATTGTTTTTGTTTGCTGCATCATTCTACCTTCTAAAAAAAATATTACACTTTTTAAAAATGTAAAATCCAAATGATTGTAAAATCGGATGACGGGGTAGAGAGGTGTACAGTGACCATCAGGCTTTCCAACACTCGCATATACCAGTGTCATCTTAAGAGCATTATAGGCCCCCGGGCAATACAGTGCACTGGGGCCCTGTCTACACAATCACGCACGAGAATTTACTGACAAAAATCATAAAATTTACTGGCAGAAACACATTTTTTACTGCCACTGCAAAAAAAGTACCTAAAATTACAGTTTTCAGTGCCGAACAATGCAAATGTCAGTATTTAAACTATAAACATATAGCTAGTGCTATTAGCAATGTGTTTAAGTTAAACAAAAGTAAAAAAAAAAAAAAATTCTTCATTGACATGAAGGTCAGGTTACTATAACCCAGCCAGCACAGAGTTTCCTCTTACATCAGAGTCTGCAGGATTCCCCCTTACAGTGAAAGGGAACTCTTATGTAAAGGGGAACGCTGCAGATCATGATCTAAGGGGGGAACTCTGATGTGGAGGGGGGCTATGGTGACCAGAGACCACCTTATATCAGAGTCCACTGCTTTCTCTTTCCCACTTACATCAGGGTCCGCAGACTGAGTTCCCCCTTGCATTGTAAGGGGGAATCCTGCAGACTCTGATATAAAGGGGAACTCTGATGTGGGGGGCACTCTGGTGACCAGAGACCACCTTCCTTAGATTAAATACACTAAGGTAAGGGGGGTCACTAATATAGGAGGGGGAACCTTTATATCAGTGCCCCCTTACATTTTTGCATTCACTCCCCCCTTACATCAGCAACCCCCCGCACTCGTGGAGGACCGGATCTTCTCTGTGATTTCCGCGAACTGGGCATGGGCAGTTCTAACCCGTCACTCTCCATAATTTTTTACTGGGCAGCCGGTGGGGCCCCCCAGGCAAGTGGGGCCCCCGGGCAACTGCCCAGCGTGCCCAATGGAAAAGATGGCCCTGGCATATACCAATGCAAATTGAAACCAGGGCATGCAAGGCCAATGACATATCACCCGTAAAACATAAAAGGTATAGTAAAACTTTCTTTTTTTTTATATTCTCAATGATATTTTCTCTCTTTTTTTTTTTTTTAATATAAAAAGAAAAGGGGGGTTACAAAACGTAAAAGAAAACAGCCTCGTAGCACCAGAAAATAGGGGGCGGGAGGCTTCCTCTGCTGGCGTTGCTGCAGGTAAGAGGAAGCAGGAGGGGTGGGATCCCTCCTTAAAAACCTCTGGCCCAACCTCCTAACCACTTGCTCCTTTCTCAAAATCTAACTGGTCCTGGGCTAGCCTATAGGGGGGGGGGCTTCCATCTAACGCAAGGGAGGGGAGGGAGTGAGGCTCACTGTTAACCCCTTCCTAACTATCCCTGCCTATCCGATTAGTCCGTGGCACCTAGCCCTAATTGGCCCGGTGCCAACCATTTAGTGTGGTAGGGGCGGAGTTCTTACCTGAATGGAGGCTAATGGTCGGATGGGCAGGGTGGAGCCATAAGGGTAATTCAATGCAAGGGCGATGTCGGGACTCGCACATATATACGTTGCTTTTCCTGCCCACGCCATTCTGCCAATGTAAATGTGCATTCAAATCCAAACCTGATTTAAAGGGTCTGGTATAATAATAATCAGTCTAGGGGATTTTTATATTTTATTTGGAGAACTTGGATAGGAGAAGGGAATTAGTAGGATACTCCAAATGAACTAGTCACAGGTGAGGACATCTTGTCAATAGAACTGTGTAGCGGACTGTCGGTGGCACTATGCAGAAAGCTGTACTGGGTGAAGCAAGTCCCTTTGTAGCAGAAGGAATTCACTAGACTTTGCTTCTTCAAGACAGTAGCCGGTGTCCCCTCTTTATCTCACACCCCCAGTATGCTGACTTCTAGGACCACGAGGGGGGTTTCAGTAACACACACAGTCTCAGGGGTCTCTTTAGAGTAAGGTGACCAGATTTTTTAAATGAAATCCGGGGACATTTAAACAAAAATAAAATTTTATTGGGAACATATCGGCACATTTCCCTCCAATGAGATCTGCAGTGTATGTGCTGTGTGTTTATGGAATGATTGGATGATAGAGACGTTATTTCTCACATTTCCTCCATCAGATAAATAAAAGATTCTTCTTAGAATTTTTGGGGAAATGTTAAGAAGATAAGCTAGAGAAAAACCTTGGAGGGGGGGATGGGGGCAGCTAAACCTTAATCCAATCCGGGCAGGGGCGGCTCCAGACATTTTTTTTGGAGGTGCTATGGTGGTGCTTGAGGTAAAAGTGAAGGGCGCTAATGTGGTGCGCTACCTGTGGGCGTGGCCAGCAAGTTGCCTTGGTCAGAAAGTGGAGGATTCTTCATGGCGTACAATGGTGATCAGTATATCCCGGCCTCTGTATACCAATAAAAATCCCCAAAATGCAGCACAACCCTACACTTCATCTATAAAATCCTACAAATGGACTTATAAGTGCGATAGAAACACCGAGAAATGACTATCCAGTGCCACCCAACCAATGTATTGCAATATAGTAGTGATGGTGTCACCCCCCCCCCTCCCCCACTGCAAAAATATTGTGAGAAGTTGCAGAGCTTCGTTCGATGTGTAAATATTGGTGACCCCCCCCCTATATATATAATAAGAACAGAGATACAAATCAAGCCGTGTATTAGGACATAGTAGTGATGGTGTCACCCCCTCCCCCCCTCTGGAAAAGGTAAGAAATATTGCGGAGCTGCGAGGTGAAAATAGTGGTGAGACCCCCCGATTATATAATTATAATAAAATGTACAATTGATGGACATATTTTACATTTTATTATAATTATATATAGGGGGGGGGGGTGTCCCCAATATTTACACATCGAAGCTCTGCAATTTCTCAGAATATTTTTGCAGTGGGGGAGGGGGGGGGTGACACCATCACTACTATATTGCAATACATTGGTTGGTTGGCACTGGATAGTCATTTCTCGGTGTTTCTATCGCACTTATAAGTCCATTTGTAGGATTTTATAGATGAAGTGTAGGGCAGAGCTGCATTCTTTTTGCTTTTTATTGATTGGCGTTAGATGAGGGAACCGGCTAAAAAGATTCTCTTATTGCTTCTGAGATTTTTTAGTTGTATGGTAGATGTTTTACATGATTTGTTATGTCTTCTGTATACTACATCTCTATACTGGTAACCACTGGCCCTGTATGCTGGTGGTACGTGCAGGGTTCAGGGGATGATAGGTGCAGGGTGCAAGAGGATTCTACGTGCAGGGCTCAGGAGGATGCTACATGGAGGGCTCAGGAGGATGTACGTGCAGGGTGCAGGGCCTCAGGAGGATGATTGGTGCACGGTGCAGGCTCAGGAGGATGCTACGTGCAGGGTGCATGGTTCAGGAGGATGCTATGTGCAGGGCTCAGGAGGATACTATGTGCAGGGCTCAGGAGGATGATTCGTGCAGGGCTCAGGAGGATGATTCGTGCAGGGCTCAGAAAGATGCTACATGCAGGGGATGGCTACGTACAGAGTGTAGGGCTCAAGAGGATGCTACATACAGAGTGCAGGGCTCAGGGGATGCTATATACAGAGTGCAGGGCTCAGGGGGATGCTACGTACAGAGTGCAGGCTCAGGGGGGTGATACGTACAGAGGGCAGGGCTCAGGGGGGTGCTACGTACAGAGGGCAGGGCTCAGGGGGGTTGCTACGTACAGAGGCAGGGCTCAGGGGGTGCTACGTACAGAGGGCAGGGCTAAGGGGGTGCTACGTACAGAGGGCAGGGCTCAGGGGATGCTATGTACAGAGTGCAAGGTTCAGGCATGCATTACATACAGAGTTCGATCAAGGTTTAGGCATGCATTACTACAGAGTGCAGAATTCAGGAGTGCGTTGTACAGAGTGCAAGGTTTAGGAGTACATTGCTGAGCCAGCTGCTGGTCAGGCATCTGGGTGGATCGCGACTTTAATTTCCTAGAATCTGTACCAGCTCTGTTATAATCAGCCGACAGCAGACCTCCAGTCATAAGAGTGCAGAACAAACTTCTGGGCATAGATAGCCACATTATCTGCGGTTATATACGCCACTCCCCCCGCTGTCTGGGAGTCACACGGGTCCCAGAAGACAGCAGGACCATTCCGATCGTGCAGTGCGACACGCGTAATGCGCAGTAGGGAACCAGGAAGTGAAGCTGCAAGGACTTTACTTCTTGATTCCCTTACCGAAGATGGCGCACCCGAGGGACAGGTTGGCTTTGGGTGCTGATATTACGGGTGCGATGGACAGGTGCAGTGTTTGTAGCTGCTGACTTTTAAAAGAAAATAATTTGGCAGAAACTCCCGCATTAATAACTTCTGTAAGAGGTGCCATAAGTGCAGCCAGTGTTAGGCCCCTTTACACAACATGTTTTGCGCCTGAAAAAAAAGTTGTGCCCTGCAGTCTTCAATCTGAAAGCCGAAGGCTTTCACACTGAAGCGATGCGCTAGCAGGACCGCTCCAAAAGTCCTGCTAGCGCATTTTTTGAGCGGTATAGAGCGGTGTGTTTACCGCTCCTTCCCATTGAAATCAAGGGGAAGCCACGGTAATACCATCGGCAATGCTGGACAGAGATGTTTCTAATTGGGAAATCCATGACACCCCCCGGAGTTTCCGATTTGTGCCCAAACACTGCCTGAGTAGTGAGAGTGATGTGGAGCTGTCATGGCAACCCTCTGATGTGGGGGTGGGCGGGGCCAATATGCAGAGCTCCGCCCCCTTCCTCAGACAGCCTGTGCACAGACAAATTGCCTGTGTTTATGCAATGGTGGGGTGGGGAGAAAGGTGGCAGAGGCAGGACCAATTGTAACTAGTGTATATGTACCCCACAGCGGTGTATAATAAACCTGAACTATACACCTGCTGTGGACACATATCCATGAGTTATAATGGTCTTGCTCCCTGCCACCTTCCTCCCCGCCCGCCAATGTGCATAAACGCTGGCTATTTGTTTATGCACGGAACTGTCTGACAGAGGGGGCGGAGCTGTGCATATCGGCCCGCCCATCCCAACATCAGACCCTGGATTTGACAGCTCACTCACTGTCAGTGTCACTGCTGGCCGTTCGCTCCTGGCTTGCCCACCAATCCAAACCAGGCTGGATGGATATTTTCATTGCTGCATGTCCTGCTTGGGCTAGGCTGTCAGCAGAAGTATAGGCACCCCCCTGAATCCGGGGACAGACGTGGTCTGGGGACAGTGTCCTCAATCCGGGGACTGTCCCCCGGAAACCAAGGACGTCTGGTCACCCTACTTTAGAGGGGTGTCTGTAATCACACAATAAGGAAAAAGGGTGGGTTGGATCCGAGCTATGGAGAACAGAAGTACACAGGAAATAAAGTGAACGAACTGCTGCCCCTACTAATTAACTACCACCTGGGTGGAGTAACAAAATGGAAGAAAAAGAGGGGGGTGTAGGTTGGCGCTGTTCTAATGGAAGGGAGGCAACCGCAAGGTAGCCTTTAACTGGGTGTGTACCCGAAAAGAATGAGGTGTAAACGTGAAATGTGTACCACACAATGAATAAATAAAGAAAACTTTGAAAGATTTTAAAAAATATAAAATATAAAAACAAAAGAAAAATTAAATATGTGAAAAAAGTGCTGCCGGGTGTTAGACCCTCAGCCTGCATTGAGCAGGATTGGAAGGGCTTCCCCAGCAACGAGGAATTCTTCTAAGCACTAAAGTCACTTATTTTCATTTTTATATTTCTCACTTTTTTATAAATTGATTGCAAACCATTCAACTATAATGCCGCGCACACACCATCACTTTATGTGATGAAAAAAAATGACGTTTTTAAAAACGTCACTTTTAAAAACGTCACTTTAATTGACTGTGTGTGGGGGAAAACGTCGTTTTATGTCTTGTAAAAAACGACCAAAAAAAATTGAAGCATGCTTCAATTTTATGTGTCGTTTTTCAAAAGTGCACTTTTTACTTCACAGAAATTGACCGTGTGTAGCAAAAAACGTCGTTTTCTAAGACGTTTTTTCATCCACGCATGCCTAGAAGCTACTTATGAAGCGAGCTTCAATGGAAAAACGTGGTGGAACGTAACCTCGCTTTGCTAGAACATTGTGAGAAAACGATGGTGTGTAGGCAACTTCGTCTTTGAAAATTGAAGTTTCAAAAACGTCATTTTTTACTTCACAGAAAATGTCGTTTTTTTTCATCACCATAAAGTGATGGTGTGTACGGGGCATAACGACTGGACTGTTACAGTTTTCTGGACATCATTATTATTATTATTTCACATTCCACACAAGATTCAATTTCATTTTGATTTTTATTGTGTCTTTTTTTCTCTTTACACCCGGCCGAGGGTCTAACACCCGGCAGCACTTTTTTTCACATATTTAATTTTTCTTTTGTTTGTTACATTTGGATTTTTGTTTTTCTGAAACGGGGGTTTTTTCATTTTCACTATTTCTAACTAACATTCACGTTCTACAAACACCCGGCCGAGGGTCAAACACTTGGAAGGACGCACACATATTTACTCATCTTCAGTTTATTAATTCACCACTATTATTAATTTTTTACACCCTTTTGGTAAAGGTTATTGTCTGTCACTTTATTTACATACACGTGAATGCCAGCAAACACCCGGCCGAGGGTGTGTAACAGTTATCCCACTCAAATTGTTTTTCAAAATCTTGTCAAAGTTTTCTTTATTTATTCATTGTGTGGTACACATTTCCCGTTTACACCTCATTATTTTCGGGTACACACCCAGTTAAAGGCTACCTTGCGGTTGCCTCTCTTCCATTAGAACAGCGCCAACCTGCACCTTCCTCTTTTTCTTTCTGTAATCACACAATGCCCGGGAAAGCTGGTAGCCTCCTTCCAACTTCGAAGTGACCCTCTATAGCAGTGATACCAGAGCAGATCCGTGGACTTCCTCCCTCAGTCAGCTTGTGAAGGAACCATGGGGTTGTAGCTTCAAGGTTTCAGGCAGCAGTCTCCTCCCTCTGAGGTAGATTGGACCAGGAGCCCATGTGCTCTTCACATATAAATACAAGTACCCAGCATTCCTTGGGGCACCTCCCCTTCTAATTGGCCAGGACTGTAACATACATCCATGCTCTCACCTGCCAGGTTTCCACCCACTGTCCAATATGTCTCATTACTATTGGACCAGTGTGAAATCTCCAAGACAGCATGAGCAGCACCAGAGCACACTGAGCAGACTCTATCAATCAATCACAGCTCTCTGTTAAGCAGATGGCACACACATTTTCCTGGCTGTCTCCCTGTTAAAGCGGAGTTCCACCTAAAATTGAACTTCCGCTAACCCACTCCTCGCCCCCTTACATGCCACATTTGGCATGTCATTTTTTTCCTGTCCCACTTCCTCCTTCTGCCGAGGGGCTGGAAAGGCGATTAGCTTAAATCGCCTTTTCACAGCCCCTCCATGTAGGCGAGCGCCTGTCCAATCGGACGGCGCCGCTCGCGCATGCGCAGTGCCGCTTGCCGCAGTGGGTGCCCGGCCGTGAAGCCGAAAGCTGTCACTGCCGGGGTGCCCCACACTAGAAATTAAGACGCCGGCAAGCGAGGGGGGGCGAGGAGCGGAGCCCCGGCGCGTCGCTGGAGCCGTGGAGCAGGTAAGTGTCTGTTTATTAAAAGCCAGCAGCTACACTTTTTGTAGCTGCTGACTTTAATAAACTTAAAAAATGGGTGGAAAACCCCCTTTAAAGCAGAGAAACCAAAAACTATAATACACTCACTAACCCCTCCCTAGGAGGGCGAGCTCCGTGACCGCGCCTGCAGGACCTATGGACTCGACGTCCGCCGGTGTCCCGCGATCGTGTCACAGATCTGAAGAATGGGAGATGTCAGTGTAAACACAAACATCTCTCCGTTCTTCCTAGTGACATGTCACTGATCGAATGTTCCCTCTCATCAGGAGCAGCGATCAGCGACATGTCACTCGTAGTCACACCCCCTAACAGTTAGAATCACTCCCTAGGGACACACTTAACCCCTTCAGTTGCCCCTAGTGGTTAACCCCTTCACTGCCAGTGTAATTTTTACAGTAAGCAGTGCATTTTTATAGCTCTGATCGCTGTATAAATGTGAATAGTCCCAAAATAGTGCCCCCAAATAGTGTCCGCCATAATATCACAGTCACGATAAAAATCGCTGATCGCCGCATTACTAGTAAAAAAAAAATATTAAGAAAAATGCCATAACACCATCCCCTATTTTGTAGACGCTAAAACTTTTGCGCAAACCAATCAATATATACTTATTACGATTTGTTTTACCATAAAATGGGGAGAAGAATACGTATCGGACTAAACTGAGGAAGAAATCGTTTTTTTTTTAAAGATTGGAATATTTATTATAGCAAAAAATACTAAATATTGTGGGTTTTTTTTTCAAATTGTCGCTCCTTTTTTTGTTTATAGCGCAAAAAAATAAAAGCTGCAGAGATGATCAAATACCACCAAAAGAAAGTTCTATTTGTGGGGAAAATAGGAAGTCAATTTTGTTTGGGTGCCACGTCGCACGACCCCGCAATTGTCAGTTAAAGCGACGCAGTACCGATCGCAAAATATGGCCCAGTCTGGAAGGGGAAAATCCTTCCGAGGCTGAAGTGGTTAAAGACTAATAGCCGGATTCAGAAAGGACTTACGCCGACGTATCTACAGATACGCCGCGTAAGTGTAAATGTGCGCCGTCGTATCTATGCGCCGTACCCACAGACTAGAACGCCTGAAAAGAGGCTTCCTACGACCGACGTAACTTTCCTACGCTGGCGTATCGTGGGCACATATTTACGCTGGACGCAAGTGGCGCTCCCATTGTTTTTCTATTCACATATGCAAATGAGGGTGATATGGCGATTCACGAACGTACATGCGCCCAACGCAGGCTACTTCACGGTGCGCGTAAGTTGTACGTCTGGCCTAAAGATAGTCCATCAAAAAGCTGGTTTAACTCAGCAAAAGATGTGCGCAGGTCTGCTGGAGAGCAGCTGCAGCAGCACCGTTACGAACGAGCTTGAGCAACCACACTTGCAGGACAACACATCTGAATGCCAACATGCCAGGGGCAGCCATGGTCATAGCACTACTACTGTGTCCACAGGCACGTAGGAGGGCACGGGAGAGGATATACCGAACGCGCATAAACGTCTTTGGCATAGGGGATTCGGAGGTGTATCACATCTTCAGATTCAGCCCTGATGCCATCCTGGAATTAGCAGAACCCCGCATGATGAAATCACCAGCCAGACACGCCGCTCACATGCAGTTGCAGCCACTGATCAAGGTCCTGGCAACACTCCATTTCCTCGCCAGTGGATCTTTTCAGCGTACAAGTGGAGTCGTGTCTGGGATGTCACAATCCACCATGAGCAGATGTGGCACCAGGTTGTCCCCGCAATCCTCAGACGCATGTTCCACCACATCAATCAGACCCACCCAGGAGCATCTGCGGCAGAAGGCAATGCAGGATTTCAACAGAATTGCAGGATTCCTACGCACCGTGAGGGCCATTGATTGCACACATGTGGCACTACGCCCCCCCCTGTGCCACAGAGCACATATACCGCAATCGTAAGCACTGACATTCTATCAACGTACAGGTGATAGCCGATGCCCAATGCCTCATATGGCACGTCTGTGCCAAACACCCCGGGGCCAACTATCTCACATTGGATTAGCCCAAGTCCACCATGCAGGACTTGGGAGCAGCAACGCCAAGGCCCCAATGGTGTCGCTGTCCATTCATACCACATTCACACGGTCGTGGGGATAACTTCTCCCCGACGACCCAGGGTGACACGCAATACTGGCAGGTATGTCACCCTCACATTCACACACCAGTCACAACTGTAGCCTGCACTCCTCACCATGTGCATACACTACAAAATAAATGAGCTCATACTGTGAGCACATAAAAAACATAAAGAAGCTCATACTGTGAGCACAAAAGAAAAAAAATAAACAGCTCATACTTTGAGCACAAAATAAAAAAAATAAAAGGCACTCAGTTGCCCTGTCGTGGGCTGCGCCTGGTGCACGGCTCTGGCTCCTCAGCTGCCTGGGGGGAGCCTCGGGTGGGGGGGTGGGGCATCTGGAGGTGGATAATCTCCAGGTCTGCCACTCCTGGCAGGTGATGGCTGCCTGCCCTCCAATGCCACGGCAATGTGGCTGAGGAACAGATTTGTCTGTGCCTGCATTCTCAGCTGGCGGGTGGTGGTCTGCCGCTGGTGTTTCTGCATCTGCCTCCCCTCCGCCTCGATGGCAGCCCATGTTGGCCTGTACCGCCCACAGTCAGGGGTCTTAACCTCTGCCACAAGGTTTGCTGTGGTGGCCTGCAGCTCCCCAAGGCAGGTGACCACTGCAGCGCAATTGCCACTGACATTCCTGCAGGCAGTCTGAAATCTGTGCCGAGGAGGCCAGGCTGTCTGCCACCTGGTGCAGGTCCCCGGCTATCGCACCCATATGGCAGGTCTGGCGGGCCTGGTCCTTGCAAGATGTTCCTGCAGGGAATCAGGAACAACCCCTGGTATTCTGTGTTGCCTTCCTGGGGGCAGAAGAGGCTTGGGACCGTGTGTATGGGGAGGCCCTTGAGGGGCTTCCCCTGATGGGGGCGGAGCCTGAGGGGCTTCCCCTGATGGGGGCTGAGCCTGAGGGGCTTCCCCTGATGGGGGTGGAGCCTGAGGGGGTTCCCCTGATGGGGGCTGAGGGGCTTCCCCTGATGGTGGGAGGTCTGAGAGGGCCCAGCCAAAGCGGAAGAATCCTCAAAGTAGAGGCAAACCTGATCAATGTTGACTGTCTCCTCCTCAACCACCTCGAGAGGAGAGGTGTGGCCACTCCCCTCCACTGCTGGATCTTGGCTTTCCAGGGGGTCAGGCTGAGCCAGATGTTCCGGGGATAATGGTGTGGGAGGGCCACTGGCAGCAGATGGCCCAGCTCCCTCCAGCACATCTGTGGATGACACAAAGCATTCACATGTTGGTGGACCCACACACTTGTCAGATGTTCCCTTCCACCCCCACACATGCTACACACCAGATAGGGGATAAAAAACACCTACCTGTCCTCGAGGCCTGATCAAAGGAGTCAAAGCTCTCAAGGCCCTCCAAATGTCCTCCTCTGGGGGTCAACCGCACAGCACATGGTGGCCCACCCCCCGTCCCCCCTCTGGTGCTTCCTGATGGCGGCCACTTTATCCCGAACATGCCGCCGCACATCATTTATTTTTTCTTAATGTCCTTGGAGGTCTGGGGACTCATTGCCAAGGGCACTCACATCACTGGCGATCGTCTCCAGGATTACTTCTTTCCTGGCCCTGCTGGTATGGCGACTCTGGGCGCCATGGAGAAAGACATCATACCTCTCTATGGCCGAGATGAGGACAGCCTTCTCCTCTGGAGAGAATTTTTTCTTCCTCCTGTCTTTCTCTGACATCGCACAGCAAAAGTACCTTGCAGTAGGGGGAGAAATAAGCAGGATGTACTTTTGCGCCGGACGGGCGTATGGCTGGGAGTATTAATGCGCTCGGCATAAGCCGGTGGGTCGGTGTATCCCAGGAATTTTGCACCAGCGTAGTTGTGAGCATGCGCACAGGGGATGCGATCATACCTCTATGTCACTGCACATGCTCCGTTCATGATACGCCATGCGTAAGCCACTGCTCCACGCTCAAATCATCATTAGCATAAGGTCACTCCCACTTAACTTACGCCGGATTACGCCTTCAAATTTACGTTACGCCGGCGCAACGTTGGGAGCAAGTGCTTTGTGAATACTTTGCTTGCCTCTCTGTTTTACGTCGGTGTAGCGCATTTGAGCTGCGCTACGCCGGCATAAATATGCGCCGATCTATGTGAATCTGGGCCTGAGGCCTGGTACACACGATAGGATTGATCCGCGGATACGGTCCGCCGGACCGTATCCGTGGATAAATCCTCTGAGGATTTTAATCCGATGGAGTGTACACACCATCGGATTGAAATCCGCGCCGAATTCCCATCGCGGTGACGTGTCGCGCCGTCGCCGCGATGATGACGCGGCGACGTGCGCGACGCTGTCATATAAGGATATCCACGCATGCGTCAAATCATTACGACGCATGCGAGGGATGGGTTCGGACGGATCGATCCGGTGAATCTGTACAGACCACCGGATCGATCCGCTGGAGCCGATTCCAGCGGATAGATTTGTAAGCATGTCTTCAAATTTTTATCTGCTGGAATTCGGAAATATCCGCGGATAAATATCCGCTGGAACGTACACACCAGGGGATCTATCTGCTGAAACCGATCCGCTGAGATTTTTCAGCGGATGGATCCTCTCGTGTGTACGGGGGCCTAAGACTTTTTCTGACACTTGTTAGTTACAAGTTAAAAATCTGTATTTTTTTGCTAGGAAATTTCTTAGAACCCCCAAACATTATATATATATATATATATATATATATATATATATATATATATATATATATTTTAGCAGAGACCCTAGAGAATACAATGGCGGTTGTTGCAATTTTTTATGTCACACGGTATTTGCGCAGCGGTCTTTCAAACACATTTTTTTGGGAAAAAAGACACTTCCATGAATTAAAAAAAAATGAAATAGTAAAGTTGGCAAATTTTTTTTGTATAATGTGATGTTACGCTACAAGAATCGTGATCTTTATTCTAAGCAAAAAATATTGTGATTCTCATTTTATCCAGAAAATCTGAAGATAAATGTTGTCCCTTTATTTTTATTTATCACTTTTATTCCTATCGCAAGAAATGTAAACATCCCTTGTAATAAAAATAAGGGATGACAGGTCCTCTTTATGGAGACATCTGGGGGTCTATAAGACCCCACATTTCTCCTTTACCTTTGAAAGCATCAGATAAAAAAGAAAAAAAATCCTTTAATATGACTGTGTGAGGCTCCATTCACAAAAGTGCGGATTGGATGGATTTTGAAATGCATCCGAATGGCATGACATGTGAATCAAAGCGGGTTTCTATGGAGCTGGTCCACATGCAGTCTGTGTGGTGCCACGTCAGTGCAAATTAAAAAAGAGTCCTACGTGTTTTCTAAACACTGCGGTGCGAATCAGATGTGAATTCCAGGCTCATTGCCTTCTATGGAAACGCATCTGAATTTGATCCAAAAAAAAAACAGCATGGGCGTGGCCCCCCCCCCCCCCCCCCCAATACATACCAGGCCCTTTTGGGTCAGGTAAGAATTTTATGGGGTACCCCATGCCACAATAAAAAAAATTAAAACCGGCGTGAGGTCCCCTCCCGAATCAATACCAGACCTCTTTCCAAGCATGCAGGAAAGGTGGAGGGACGAGCGAGTGCCACCCCATCCTGAACCATACCAGGCCACATGCCCTCAACATAGGGGAGGTGCTTTGTAGCAGGGGGAATTTATCACTCATAAGGGTCTAGTATGGATTTGGGGAGGGACCCCACGCTGTTTTTTTTTTCTTTTAAATTTTGGCATGGGGTTCCCCTTAAAATCCGAACCTGACCCGAAAGAGCCTGGTATGTATTGGGGGGGGGGGGGGATCCCCACGTAATTTCTTTCAATTTTTCCGGCAATGTTTTATTTTTACATTCATCTGTCAGTGGGGGGGGGGGGGGGGGGGCCCACTAACAGCTGATAAGTCATACGTAGTTAGGGATGTAGTGGTCGGCTTCCCCGCCCGCTCCTTATCAACCAGCTAATGTTGAAGACGCCGGTGGTCGCCGGCTGCAAACATTCACATCTGAACCGCATCTAAAATCGCAGCTGAACCGCTAAACAGCTGCTTAGGAGATTTGGAGTGAAAACGGAGAGGAAATTCGCACCCGACATGTGTGATCTTATCCTAAGTGATTGTACTGACTGGAGGTGTCAGGAGGAAGATTGCTTACAGATAATGTGTTGGTGGTGGAAGATTAGATATCAGTGTGTGTATGTTGTTGTTTATTGGACACTACCAGTGTCTGGATCGGGAAACATTGGGGGTTTTACAATAATTTATCAGTGTGCTGGGTGATTTTGGAGAAATGTAACAAACTGCGATACATTGTGCCTCCTCCACCCCTCCCCCACCCATATACCCCCACCCTCCCCCACCCATATACCCCATGAGACCCACCCTCCACCCTCCCCCAGCCATTTACCCCATGAGACCCACCCTCCCCCAGCCATTTACCCCATGAGACCCATCCTCCACCCCTCCCCCACCCATATACCCCATCCTCCCCCACCCATATACCCCATGAGACCCATCCTCCACCCCTCCCCCACCCATATACTCCATGAGACCCACCCTCCACCCTCCCCTAGCCATATACCCCATGAGACCCATCCTCCACCCTCCCCCACCCATATACCCCATGAGACCCATCCTCCACCCTCCCCCACCCATATACCCCATGAGACCCATCCGTGATCCTTGACACCCAGTTATTTCCTTCTGTACTTCTCGCCCTTCCTTTTCTATGGAAAGCCCCCATGAGCAGCTCCTCCTAAGTCTCTTGTCTTCCATTATTTTGTCATTTTACCGTCTCCCTTTGTAGTGTAAATCACGGCACACCTTGTTGGCGCTCTATTAATCCTGAATAATAATAATGATGATAATAAGAGGGTTTTTTTTAAGCCATTATTTTATTCATGTAGTTTATCAAAAATTCAAGCTAAGAAAACATATATTTTTTTAAATAATTATGAGTTTATTCATAAACAATCATGGGGCGTGTCTTATTCTGACATGAAAAGGATTCTGAATAAGTAAACAGAGATCTGAGCTCAGCCTCACCCTGTGTAGGAGGATGTCACCCCTCCCCCATCCACATTCCTCTCCGGTGTCAGAGACTTTGAGTTTCGTTTCTCTTCTGCTGTGAGCGATGGCGTCTGCTGATCTGAGAGCTGAGCTGGAATGTTCCGTCTGTCTGAACATTTATACCGATCCTGTAACCAGGGATGGACTGGCCATAGGGACTACAGGGAGTTTCCCGGTGGGCCGATGGCTCAGTGGGCCATTTTTTAAAAGAGAGATGCTGCTTGGAGGACTTTTTTTAACGCCATGGCAGCACCCCAGTGTGAAAGCACTCAGGCTTTCACACTGGGACTGCAGCGGAAGCGTTTTTCAGTCGCTTTACAGGCGCTATTTTTTGCCCAAAAGCGCACAAAAACGCCTCAGTGTAAAAAGGGGTCCTACACTCACCCCCTCTCTTTTACACTCACTCTCTTTTTCTTACACTCACCCCCCCTCTCTCACCCCCTTTCCCTCAACCCTCCCTCTCTCTCACCCTTTCATGATATACAATAATGGATGTAGGGGCCTTTTGGTGGGCGTGATTTTTCGGGGGGGTGGGGTACAGCATTTTATTGAATTAAAGTGGGCCGGTCTGGATGAAGTCCAGGGCCACATTTTTGTCCCAGTCCAGCCCTGCCTGTAACCCTGAGATGTGGTCACAACTTCTGCCGGGTCTGTATTGATCGTGTGCTGGATACACAGGAGGGGTCTGGAGGATATTCCTGTCCTAAATGCAGAGAGAAATTTCCGGATCGTCCTGCACTGCACAGGAACATAACACTACGTAACATAGCAGAGACTTTCCTGTCTGCTCAGCCAGATCCAGAGGAGTCCGGGGTCTTCTGTACTTACTGTGTGGACTCTCCTGTACCTGCTGTTAGATCATGTCTACACTGTGAGGTTTCTCTGTGTGATAAACACCTGAGAGTCCACAAAAAGTCCCCAGAACACATCTTATGTGACCCCACCTTGTCCATGGAGAGCAGGAAATGCTCCGTCCATAAGAAGATCCTGGAGTATTACTGCACTGAGGATGGGACCTGTGTCTGTAAGTTTTGTGTTACTGGAGAACATCGGGGACATCAGGTGGAGACACTGGATGAGGCTTCTGAGAAGAAGAAGGAGACACTGAGGAATGTTCTGCAGAAACATCTGACAAAGAGAGAGGAGACGGAGGAAAGAGTCCAGAGTCTGCAGGAACACAGGAGGAAAGTAGAAGAAGAAGCAGCTGGTGACACCGAGAGAGTCACTGTCCTGTTTAGAGATCTCAGGAGACGTCTGGAAGATCTGGAGAAGAGAGCCCTGAGGGAAATCTCCGGGAGGGCAGAGCGGATCTCCATCTCCATCCGGGATCTGGAAATGAAGAAGGAGGAGCTGTCCAGGAAGATGCGTCACATTGAGGAGCTGTGTAACATGACGGATCCACTGACTGTCTTACAGGAATCAGACACAGGTGACTTGTGTGATACTGAGGATGGAGATAATGAGGACAGAGAGAGACATGAGAAGCTCCTCCATGATGGAAGGGGTCTGGGTGTGGCGGGGGTCTTACACACAGGTTTATCTGATATAATAACAGAGGTAAATGTATACTTCTATATACAGGGAGCTGCAGACATATTACTGGATGGAAACACAGCTAATTATTATCTACAGATATCAGATGACAGGAAAACTGTATCCTGGTCACATAGAAACCAGAATCACCCAGAAACACCAGAGAGATTCCAGTGGTATCCTCAGGTGATGAGCAGTCAGAGTTTCTCCTCAGGGAGACATTACTGGGATGTGGATGTCGGGGGGTCAAGTGGATGGAGAGTCGGGATGTGTTACTCCAGTATAGAGAGGAGAGGGGGGGAGTCATGGATTGGATATAATAAGAAGTCCTGGGGATTGGACAGGACTGGTAATCAGTATTATGTGAGACATGACAGTAAAGTGACCCCCTTACCTCCCAATCCCTGACAGAGGGGGGAGATGAGACATCACAGGGACAGTCAGTAGGATTGGTTGATTGTTCAGCCAATGATTGGAGAAAGTGGTGACTCCTGGGAGAAGTATTAGGGCTGCCATTGCAGGCCTCCTTCTGAAAATGCTAGTTCCCTGGCTTTGTACTTGTGCCGGGTCAAACACTGGGACAGTATCAAATCCAAAGCATAGACATGACAGCCAGGGAACTAGCATTCTCAAACGGAGAGTTTAGCAATGGCAGCCCCCATAATTCTCTCATGACAGATGTCCTTTTACCCCTTGCTGACCATCATCTGTATATATACAGCCAGTCAACAAGAGGTTATACCAAGGTCATGGCCACAGAAACCGGCGATCGATCGGCTGTTTTGTAAAAGTAATCTGGGTGGCTTTACAATGTCCAATCACTTTTACACAGTGAAAGACCATCCCCCCCTCCCGTCACTTCCCCCCGGCTCTCCCAGTCCTCCCAGAGCCCGGGACTGTGATAAGTGTCCAGGATGGGATCACACTGAGGAGATGGAGGAACATCAGTTCTGCGATCTCCTCTGGGATGAATGAATCCAGAAGTGATAATGATTTTGGGGCTGAAACGATTAATCAATAAAATCGATAATGAAAATCGTTGTCGATGATTTTCATTATCAATACGTTGGTCTGCACGCACCTTCCTCCCTGCCTGTCAGTCCTGCCTCCGTCCGAGTGTTACACAATCCCCTGTGTACAAGCCGCTTTCTCATAGTGTCGCTCATGTGACCGGACACGTCTGCCTCTCTCCTCCTCGCTGACATCAGCGGGGTATTCTCAGCTCCGCCCACTTTGCTGCCCCAAGGGAAAAGAGACAGGAGAGAAGCAGTGGTGAGCGCCGAGCTGCAATAAGGTAGTGGCAAAACATTCATACAATGGCAAAACATTGCTTTTTTTTGGGGGGGGGGGGGGAATAGTGCCCCATTATTGGTGTTGGGGGAGGAATAGTGCCCCATCATTGGAGTCCAGAGGGGAATAGTGCCTCATCATTGATGTTCTGGGGGGAAAAGTCCCCCTGTGTTTGGTGTTTTTGGGGGGTAGTGCCACATTATTGGTGTTCTGGGTGGAATAGTGCCCCATCTTTGGTGTTCTGGGGGCGAATAGTGTTCCGTGTTTGGTGTTTTGGGGGGGATAGTGCCCCACCATTGGTGTTCCTGGGTGGAGATAGACCCATCATTGGTGTTCTGGGGGGAATAGTTCCCCATTATTGGTGTTCTGGGGGGAATAGTTCCCCACCATTGGTGTTCCTGGGGGGGTTGTACTATAAACCCCATCATGACAGGATACCTGTATATGATCTGTGTATATCTGTGTAACACTCCGTTTTTTCATTACCATTTTAAATAAACAAAAAAATAGCTAATCCATTATGAAAATAATCGTTAGTTGCAGCCCTAAATGATTTCATCACTTCCAGTTTCAGAGCTTCTCTTCTGCCCTCTGGAGGTCAGGAGAGACATTGCAGGGTGGAATAGACCATAAAGAGGACCTGTCACCTGCCAAAAGCTATCACAAGGGGGCTCTCCGGTGACGGTTATTTTATTCCTCATTTTCTATGAATGTCGGCAGTTTTCAGTCCTGGAAATCCACGTCTCCTTCATACAGGAGAGAATTCTGGGAAATCTCTGGCAGGAAACATGATGAGGAATGAGTCTGCCCAATCTCCTGTTATATGATAATAGCAGACCATTAGCTGGGACTCTCCCTGGCTTGTCTTATGTTATCTCCGCTTTATCACATAATGATGATACAAAAGTCTACATTGTAATGTAAAGTGATGTTTTATTATATTATGGGGAGGGGGATGGGGGTGTAATATAGAGATATGGGGGGGGATACTGGAATGTTCTTGGGGATTCCTTTTGCTCACATCGTGTTGTTGGGTCATTTAACCCCTTCAAGACCAGAATGTTTCACCCCCTTCCTGCCCAGGACATTTCTCAGGTTTCAGCGTTGTCACACTTTGAATGACATCTACTCAGTCATACAACACTGTACCCAAATTATATGTTATGTATTTTTTTTAACCAGATAGAACTTTATTTTGGTTATATTTAATCACCATTGTTTTTCTTCTAAGTAATGGGAAAAAAAATAAAAACTTTCTTAATTTCTGTTATAAAATTTTGCAAATAAATAATCTTTTTACATTTCCGGTCAAAATGTATTCGGCTCCATTTCTTTGGTAAAAAGATCAGAATTCTTGTATATTATGTAGTCTGTGTCAGGCTGGGGTCACACCTAATACCGATGCGGCTCTCAGCAGGGGTCCGGTGTGGCCCCGTTCCCCGTTCTAGGTTCCGATTTCACCCCAAATTTCTGTCTGAATTCGGACCTGAAACGGCCCAAAAGACGCACAGGACCCCCCCTGTGCAAATTTCCCCCCGGAGCCACAGTGGAAATATGTGAAGCGGCTCCATAGAGAGTCGGTCAAAATCTCCTGCTATTACAAATTGGATGCGGGGAGCCCACATGCAATTCACAATGGTGTGAACCCAGCCTGAAAGATAAAGAGTCTACAGACTATGGCAGTGATGGAGAACCTTGGCACTCCAGATGTTTTGGAACTACGTTTCCTATGATGCTCAACTACACTGCAGAGGGCATGAGCATTATGGGAAATGTAGTTCCAAACCATCTGGGGTGTCAAGGTTCGCCATCACTGGACTATGGGATATATACGAGCAGAGGCGTATCTAGTGAAAATGGCGCCTATGGCGAGCACTGAAACTGCTATAAAAGAAAAAGGAGGGCGCACCGACCTAGTGCATTATCACTTAAAGGGATTTTATTAGCTAGAGTAAAACAATGGTCACACTCACAAACAGAGTTGAAAGACAGCGCTTATCAGACAATTGAACTGGTATACAGTATCGCCCAGCGACCACGGTAACGACACCGATCAGATGGCATCAGAGCGCCATCTATGGCTTACGCGTTTCAGAGGCGAACCTCTTTCATCAGAGCCTCGGTGGTCAGTAGTCGCTAGGTCGGTGCGCCCTTCTTTTTCTTTTCTTTTATAGCTTTATGAATTCCCGTGATTCTGAGGAGGGCTGAAAGATTTTAGACTTTACACTGAAACTGGATGACATTGCCCCATAGCGGGAAAACACCGGAGCGCAGGAGAATTTTTTGTGTGTTTTTAACCACTTCCCGCCCAAGGACGTCATATGACGTCCTGGACTTTCAGTGGGGATATCTGAATGATGGGGCAGCTACAGGCATCATTCAGATATCCATCTCTTCAGCGGCGATCCTGTGCACCATAAGAACGATCATAGCGGCAGTTCCGCCCCTTGATCGTTCTTATAGGCGACGGGAGGGGACACCCCCCCTCCCGCCGCGATCCGGTGCTTCTCTGGGCTCTCCTGTGCCATCAGAGACCCGGAGAAACGATCTGCCGGTGCCGGATGGGAGGCATAGAGATGACTGGTGACCAGACGGTCACCGGTCATCTGTATGATCGTCGGAGGCCTGGGCGCGATTTTATGACTTCACGCCCGGGTACCGGAATGTAAACAAAGCTGCAATTGCAATCGAGATCCGTGATTTGTTTTTTCTCACAATCTCATGCTTTCCAGCCTGGAGGAGAGATGTGGGGTCTTATTGACCATCTCTCAATAAAGAGGACCTGTCACGAACCATTCCTAATTTCAAAGGATGTTTACATTCCTTGTAATAGGAATAAAAGTGATCAAAAAAAATGAATTAAAAAAAAGTGTAAAAATAAAATAAATTAAGTAAAATAAAAAAGAAAATAATTAAAACATTTTTTTAAACGCCCCTATCCCCAGTAGCTCGGGCCCAAAAGCGAACACACACATAAGTCCGGCCCACATATCTAAACGCCGTTCAAACAACACATGTGAGGTATCACCGCGTGCGTTTGAGCGCCAGCAACAATTCTAGCACTAGATCTCCTCTGTAACTCTAAACTGGTAACCTGTAAAAAAAAACATTAAGCGACACCTATTGAGATTTTTAAGTACTGAAGTTTGGCGTCATTTCAATGAGTGTGCGCAATTATAAAGCGTGACATGTTGGGTATCTATTTACTTGGCGTAACATCATCTTTCACATTATACAAAAAAATTGGGCTAACTTTACTGTTTTTGTTATTTTTTGATTCATGAAACCGTTTTTTTCCCCCCAAAAAAAGGCGTTTAAAAAATTATTGCGCAAATACCGTGCGAGATAAAAAGTTGCAATGACCGCCATTTTATTCTGCTAAAAAAAAAACATATATAGTGTTTGGGGGTTCTGAGTAATTTTCTAGCAAAACACTTTAAGTGTACAGGGCGGTGTTTTCACTGCGAGAAATGCACACAGATATTCAGGACATCCACAGGCAAGCAGACCAATTCATATCAATTGGGATCCAGCAGCTGCATGAACACAGCCCCTGCTTTCACCTTGATATGTGTTTGGGTGGCGGAAGTAAAAGGCCCCCGAGCACAGACAGTGTGCATTCAAGGACACGCACCCGCACCCAAATGGATGTCATATTGGGAAAAATAACCCTCCCTTCCCCCATCCAACAACTCTAGTTCTACATGAAAGTATGAAGGAGACCTGCCCCCACCCCAGGGAAGGTGCCCTCCATGACGGGTACCTGAGCAGGGTTTGGAGATCTCAAAGAGCACAGCGCCAGTCTCCAGGTCCTGGGTCTTGAAGCAAGTGAAGTCAATGCTGAACACATTCTCCTCAGGTCTGCACAGATAATCTGATGACAGAAGACGAGGGCTGCAACTAACCGTTATTTTCAGAATCAATTCGTTGGCCGATTATTGTTTCCATTAATCGGATAATAGCCTTAAAAAAAATTTGCATTTTTAAATTTTTTTTGGGCCAATTTGTTGCTGGGCAGATTACAAAACACAAATTGCCGCAAAAACACATTCCACGCTTTTCTGCAGCTTCTCCATTGAAGTATATTGAACCAAAAAACAAACAAAATAGCACCGTTTTGCGTTAAAAAGTCCCCGCCCCTTTCCAAATACGCAGCAGCTGAAAAAAAAATCCCGGATGTGAACGTGTCCCATAGGAAAACATGGAACTGAACTGTAGTGTGTTTCTGCAAAAAGCACCAAAACACAGAGGTGTGACCCAGGCCTGAGATGTTTAGTTACATAATGGGGGGTAAAAAAAACAAAAATTAGTACAAAAAGCGCAAATAATCGCTACTGTAAGGGGCTCATTTTGTTACTGTGGGACAGTGAAAGTGATATTTACAGGAGCCATTTGCTTTTTTGTACTATAAAGGGCTAATTTTAGTTTTTTTAACCCCATTATGTTACTGGCCGATTAATCGATTATGAAAATTGTAATCGATTAATTTCATAATCGATTAGATGTTTCGGCCCTACAAGTGACGTTAATGACGCACAGCGCCTAGCACAGGCCGGTGACAGGTCTCCTGACAGTAAGAGCGTTCTATTACACTGCCAGCGCCTGAAAAACGCTGGTAAAGCGCTGATAAAACTCGCAGCACTTTACCAGCGTTTTTCGAACCCTAGCAGGGCGCTTTTACCCCCCGCTAGTGGCTGAATAAAGGGTTAAAAGCATGGCTGCCAAGGCGTTTTGCAGGCGCTTCCCTTTGATTTCAATGGGAAGGGACACTTTAGGAGCCGTGTATTCACCGCACCAAAAGCGCTGCAAAGAAGCGGCTCGCAGGACTTTTTTTGACACCCTGCCAGCGCAGCGCCTCGGTGTGAAAGCACTCGGGCCTTCACATTGGGATTGCAGATGCGGCTTCTTTCAGGTGCTATTTTTAGCGCTAAAGCGCCTGAAAAACGCCCCAGTGTGAAAGGGGTGTAACTTATTCTCTGTGATCCGGCTCAGGCCTAGGACATGCTTCCGGTCTCGGCTCCTTCAGGCCTAACAACTCCTGTTTGATTGACCGCAGCCACCCCCGGAGCTCCCCATCACCCCCCTCCCTCCCATGCATGCGCCTTTCTCACCGTCACACAAGGACTGCCATCAGCAGGGTCACAACAAAGCTGCCAGTGGGTCCCTCTGGAATCACTCCCATCGCTAGTGACCAACATTCTGTAGTATTCTGAGAGGAGGAAATTCCACAGAGGTAGGTGGAAGGTTCTGTGCCACTGAACCTTTGTCACCTAGCAACAGAGTCTCCCACCTGACATGAGCCTGAGAGGAAGGGGCTTCTCTGAGAAATGATACTGTGAGGAAACAGGAATCATTCATACAGACTGTGAGGTAGAATGGAAGCTCTGACCCTATCACTGCCTACCTGAGTCTCTGTCCCTCTCTGTCCTCCTCAGTTCAGGACCTCCAGGATTCTGCTAGGAAGACAAGTTCCAGCGGGTCTATGGCTGGCTCAGTCATATCTGTGGGGGGGTCTATGGCTGGCTCAGTCATATCTGTGGGGGGGTCTATGGCTGGGTCAGTCATATCTGTGGGGGGGTCTATGGCTGGGTCACTCATATCTGTGGGGGGGGTCTATGGCTGGGTCAGTCATATCTGTGGGGGGGGGGGGGGGGGGTCTATGGCTGGGTCAGTCATATCTGTGGGGGGGGGTCTATGGCTGGGTCAGTCATATCTGTGGGGGGGGGTCTATGGCTGGGTCAGTCATATCTGTGGGGGGGTCTATGGCTGGGTCAGTCATATCTGTGGGGGGGTCTATGGCTGGGTCAGTCATATCTGTGGGGGGGTCTATGGCTGGGTCAGTCATATCTGTGGGGGGGTCTATGGCTGGGTCAGTCATATCTGTGGGGGGGGGGGTCTATGGCTGGGTCAGTCATATCTGTGGGGGGGTCTATGGCTGGGTCAGTCATATCTGTGGGGGGGTCTATGGCTGGGTCAGTCATATCTGTGGGGGGGTCTATGGCTGGGTCAGTCATATCTGTGGGGGGGGTCTATGGCTGGGTCAGTCATATCTGTGGGGGGGGTCTATGGCTGGGTCAGTCATATCTGTGGGGGGGTCTATGTACACATAACTTTGTGGCCCAGAGCAGCCTCAGCCGTGGAGTGATAAGCAGGCACATCTAGAGGGATCCCGGGATGCCAAGCTCCATATAAACTGGGCAGTGTTGTCACTGATTGTATCCCGTCCTGCTGCTCTGTGTGTGCGGGGGATGCCAGATTTTCTCTCACCGGCTTTATTACCCCCCTCTCCTTCCTCCGATATCGGCCTCCCTGCACACACAGCGCCCACAACTTTACATTAACAGCCGGGACACCCTGCAGACTGACCGTCTCCACTGCCAATCTGTGTGGAGCTCGGCACGTGCCGCCCCGGCCGCTTTCCTCCGCCTGTTACTTGTCAGAAGCATGCCACCCAGGCCCATCGCAACAGGACAGGCAAACCAAGCAATTGCTTGGGGCCCCGAGCTAGGAAAGGGCCCCCAAGCTGGCTCGTCTGTCTGCCTGCTGCTACGGAGAGCCGCACAGCTGAATCCTGGAGTTCAGTGCCGAAGCGCGCAGTTGCACTGAACTCCAGGATTCAGCTGTGCGGCTCTCCATGCGGGAGGAGGGGGGTTCGCAAAGTGGCGCGGTCACCCGGGACATCTGCCGCCCAGGGTCCCGCAGCGTCATTTGGCTACAGTGCAGCCGTCCCTCTCTCCACTGACTGCAATACACAGTCACACTTTGGCTCCTTCCCCCCTCTTGGCTCAATGTGTACACAGGAGAGACACGAGTGACTGAGAGAGCCGTGCTGCACACAGTAACCAGGAGGTAAGGGGGGGGGGGGAGCAGATTCGAGGTGAACGAATGAAGTGATGGGAGAGGAGAGGGTGGTATGGGGATATGTGCTGGGGAGTGATTTGAGAGGGAAGATATGTGCTAGTGGGGGGTCCGATCCCCCCCCCCCCCACACTAGCACAACCTCTCCTCATCCCACCCTCTGCTCATCCCACCCTGTACTCATCCCACCCTCTGCTCATCCCACCCTGTACTCATCCCACCCTGTACTCATCCCACCCTCTGCTCATCCCACCCTGTACTCATCCCACCCTGTACTCATCCCACCCTGTACTCATCCCACCCTCTGCTCATCCCACCCTGTACTCATCCCACCCTCTGCTCATCCCACCCTGTACTCATCCCAACCTCTGCTCATCCCACCCTCTGCTCATCCCACCCTGTACTCATCCCACCCTCTGCTCATCCCACCCTGTACTCATCCCACCCTGTACTCATCCCACCCTGTACTCATCCCACCCTCTGCTCATCCCACCCTGTACTCATCCCACCCTGTACTCATCCCACCCTCTGCTCATCCCACCCTGTACTCATCCCAACCTCTGCTCATCCCACCCTCTGCTCATCCCACCCTGTACTCATCCCACCCTGTACTCATCCCACCCTCTGCTCATCCCACCCTGTACTCATCCCACCCTGTACTCATCCCACCCTCTGCTCATCCCACCCTGTACTCATCCCACCCTCTGCTCATCCCACCCTGTACTCATCCCACCCTGTACTCATCCCACCCTCTGCTCATCCCACCCTGTACTCATCCCAACCTCTGCTCATCCCACCCTCTGCTCATCCCACCCTGTACTCATCCCACCCTGTACTCATCCCACCCTCTGCTCATCCCACCCTGTACTCATCCCACCCTGTACTCATCCCACCCTCTGCTCATCCCACCCTGTACTCATCCCACCCTCTGCTCATCCCACCCTGTACTCATCCCACCCTCTGCTCATCCCACCCTGTACTCATCCCACCCTGTACTCATCCCACCCTGTACTCATCCCAACCTCTGCTCATCCCACCCTGTACTCATCCCACCCTGTACTCATCCCAACCTCTGCTCATCCCACCCTGTACTCATCCCACCCTCTGCTCATCCCACCCTGTACTCATCCCACCCTCTGCTCATCCCACCCTGTACTCATCCCAACCTCTGCTCATCCCACCCTGTACTCATCCCACCCTCTGCTCATCCCACCCTGTACTCATCCCAACCTCTGCTCATCCCACCCTGTACTCATCCCACCCTGTACTCATCCCACCCTGTACTCATCCCACCCTCTGCTCATCCCACCCTGTACTCATCCCACCCTCTGCTCATCCCACCCTGTACTCATCCCAACCTCTGCTCATCCCACCCTGTACTCATACCACCCTCTGCTCATCCCACCCTGTACTCATCCCACCCTCTGCTCATCCCACCCTGTACTCATCCCAACCTCTGCTCATCCCCACCCTGTACTCATCCCACCCTGTACTCATCCCCCCTGTGCTCATCCCACCCTGTACTCATCCCACCCTGTACTCATCCCAACCTCTGCTCATCCCACCCTGTACTCATCCCACCCTCTGCTCATCCCACCCTGTACTCATCCCAACCTCTGCTCATCCCACCCTGTACTCATCCCACCCTGTACTCATCCCACCCTGTACTCATCCCACCCTCTGCTCATCCCACCCTGTACTCATCCCACCCTCTGCTCATCCCACCCTGTACTCATCCCAACCTCTGCTCATCCCACCCTGTACTCATACCACCCTCTGCTCATCCCACCCTGTACTCATCCCACCCTCTGCTCATCCCACCCTGTACTCATCCCAACCTCTGCTCATCCCACCCTGTACTCATCCCACCCTGTACTCATCCCACCCTGTACTCATCCCACCCTCTGCTCATCCCACCCTGTACTCATCCCACCCTCTGCTCATCCCACCCTGTACTCATCCCACCCTCTGCTCATCCCACCCTGTACTCATCCCAACCTCTGCTCATCCCACCCTGTACTCATCCCACCCTGTACATCCCACTCATCCCACCCTGTACATCCCACCCTGTGCTCATCCCCCCCTGTGCTCATCCCACCCTGTACTCATCCCACCCTGTACTCATCCCACCCTGTGCTCATCCCACCCTGTACTCATCCCACCCTGTCCCCCTGTGCTCATCCCACCCTGTGCTCATCCCACCCTGTCCCCCTGTACTCATCCCACCCTGTGCTCATCCCACCCTGTCCCCCTGTGCTCATCCCACCTTGCCCTCATCCCACCCTGTCCCTCTGTCCTCATCCCACCCTGTCCCTCTGTCCTCTTCCCATGAAAATGACAGGACGAGTCTTAAAAAGGAAGGGGCGCGTGAGTTTCACCAGGCCTAGGGCAGCACAAAACCTAAATACACCCCTGGGCGCGCCGCACACGAGTCTGTCCCGGCCTTCGGTAAGATCGCCGCCGCCATTTAGCAGCCACTACCGTCGGTCTGTATCCATGCGCAACTCGTGTCCTGCCTGGCTCCCTCTCCCCTCCTCCTCCCTCTCCCCTCCTCCTCCCTCCCTCACAGTCCGGAGCCGCCAGGAGGAGGCCGCCCACCAGTTCCTATAGGCTTTGTGTGCGGTGCAGGGGGGGGTTGGGGGGCCTCTATGTCCATTTTGCTTGGGGCCCCCAAATTCCTTCAAACGGCTCTGATGCCACCTCACATCTCAGCACCTGAGTACAGGAGAAGGGCGGAGAATCACTCCGCCGGCCAGGACTAATTGAGGAGCGGGGCGGCATGATGTAAATGAAGAAAAAGTCCCTCCTTTACGCTCACCTCCTGGGCCCCTATGTTGTCCTGATGGGGCCCAGGAAAATGTAATTCCATCCCCACATAGTAGTAGGAAGGAGAGAAGTGTCATTCCGGGACACTGCATTGTCCTGGAATGAATGTGCCCGGGACAGACCTGCAAAATGCGGGACTGTCCTGGGAAATCCGGGACACGTGGTCACCCTAGTCTAGAGAGGACAAAACTAACTATCCCGTAACAGGAACAGATGAAGACATCGAAAATCACCATAGAAAGTAAGTTGCAGTGACCTAAAACTGCCACTAGATGTCATCATACTACAAAAAATAAAAAGATAACCTCATGCGGTTCAATACAAGACACAGAAATACATGGAAGTGGGCGGAGTAACTACTATGTACAATATGTGAGATTTTAGGTCCTGTTCACATGTCGTAAAGAGGGAACGAGCGATTTTTGTTATGTGTGATTTTCATGCGACTCCGCGTGTCACGCATTGGGCAGTCCATTCACATCAATGGGCCGCCTTATCCGTGTTTGTGACCCAAAAGAAGCTCCTGCTCCCTTTTTTGGGCAAAAAGCTTATCGCGATTTTTAAGCACGTTTCTTTCAGAGCCGTTCAGTTCTCGTGACATAATTGCACCGTGTTTGGGGTACAATTAGTAATGCCCCCCCGGACACGCGATTTTGGAGTCCCGGGCAGAATTGTGGTGATTCCAAATTGTGTGATGTGAATGGGACCTCAGTGATGGGGAATACATCTACTATACTGTTATTATTATTATTATTACTATGAGGATATGAGGGAGTCTTCTGGAAGGGGGTGTCAGGTAATTATTACATCCTCTTCTGCCCCCCCTCCCCCCTAGACTTTATGAGTGTGGGAGGAGCCTACTGCAAGGGGTATTTTTTGTGCCCAGAGGTGGGAATTAATTCCCAGAGGAGGTGAAGAAACGTCTCCCAAGGTGATTTTTGTTGTTGTTGTTGTTTTTTTTATCTCTGTTTAGATTTTAACCACTTCCATACCGGACCTATTCTGACACTTCTCTCCTACATGTAAAAATCATAATTTTTTTGCTAGAACATTACTCAGAACCCCCCAAACATTATATATGTTGTTTTTTTTAGCATAGACCTTAGGGAATAAAATGGCGGTCGTTGCAACTTTTTATGTCACACGGTATCAGCTCAACAATTTTTTTAACGCTTTTTTTTTGGAGAAAAAACTGTTTCATGAATTAAAAAATGTAAAAAACACTGGGCTAGATTCAGGTAGCTGCGCTTGATGTTACCGCGGTGCAGCGTATTGTATTTATGCTACGCCGCTGCAACTTACAGGCGTAGCGTAAATGGGGTCGGCGTAAGTGCGCGTAATTCAAATGTGGAAGGGCGGGCGTGTTTTATGTTAATGTGTGATGACCTGACTTGATTGACGTTTTTTACGAACGGCGCGTGCGCCATCCGTGTACATATCCCAGTGTGCATTGCTCCCAAGTACGTCGCAACGACGTATTGGTTTCGACGTGAACGTAAATTACGTCCAGCCCTATTCGCGAACGACTTATCCAAACGATGTAAAAAATGCAAAAATCAAAGCAGGAACGACGTCCATACTTAACATTGCGTGCGCCTCATAGAAGCAGGAGCAACGCTACGCCGAAAAAGCCTTACGCAAACGACGTAAAAAACTACCGCCGGGCGCACGTACGTTTGTGAATCGGCGGAACTAGGTAATTTGCATACTCTACGCCGAAAACGACGGAAGCGCCACCTAGCGGCCAGCGTGAGAATGCACCCTAAGATACGGCGGCGTAAGACTTACACCAGTCGGATCTTAGGCTAATGTCGGCGTATCTTGCTTTCTGAATACAGAAAGAAGATACGCCGGCGCAGCTTTGAATTTACGCGGCGTATCTATGGATACGCCGACATAAATCATTGCTGAATCTAGCCCACTAACGTTAGCCCAATTTTTTGTATAATGTGAAAGATGATGTTACGCCGAGTAAATAGATACCCAACATGTCACGCTTTAAAATTGCGCACACTTGTGGAATGGCGCCAAACGTTTGGTACTTAAAAATATCCATAAGCGACGCTTTGAAATCTTTTACAGGTTACCAGTTTAGAGTTACAGAGGAGGTCTAGTGCTAGAATTTTTGCTCTCGCTCTCGGTGAAATCTCACATGTGTGATTTGAATGCCGTTTATGTATGAGGGCGTGACTTATGCGTGCGTTCGCATCTGTGACAGGGGAGGTTTACATTTATTTATTAATTGTTTATTTATTTTTTTACATATCTTTAATTTTGTTTTCTCCAATAAACCACAAAATGTTACAATTGTGAATACATATTCCACACATTTTCATCTATCAGTACCTTTTTCCTAGTCCATCTTCGTTCATATCTCATCTTAATCTCCCTCCCTACCCAAAAACCCCCACCCCCCCAAGAAAAAAAAAAAAAAACCCGATCCCCCCCCCTTCCCCTCCCTCTCTCCTCTCTCGAGATGTAGGGCTCAGACTTCTCAGTTCTTTCCCGTCCGCCTCTACCTTAATTCCTTCTCTCTAAAGTTCTTAGTTTTCCTCCAACAACCCCTTTCCTTCTTCTGATCTAATAAATACCTTCCACCCCGACCATGTTTCTTCATACTGTGTTTTCCTGTTCTGCGCTGCATGCACCAAATCCTCCATTGCTCCTACCTCATCAATCCTTTTAAGCCAACCTGCAATAGATGGCGGGCGTACATCCCTCCACCTCAACGTAATACCTACCCTTGCCGCGTTTATCATATGGCACACTACCGACCTCCTATACTTCTGCACTGGTATCTGTGAGCTATGTAACAGGAAGAGTGCAGGATCGTCCGAAATCAATTCTTCCGAAAATTTTTGAGAGATTCTTCTCACTTCCTCCCAGTAATGTCTCATTTTTTGGCATGACCAAAAAATATGAAACAGAGTTCCTTGTTCTCTACCACATCTCCAGCACATTTCATCTACTTCTTTATCAAATTGATATAATCTTTCTGGAGTGTAATACCATTGTATAAGGAGCTTATAATTAGCTTCTTGCATTTTTGAACATACCGAGGAGTTGACTGCCAGGTATATTATTTGTTTATGCTGAATTGGGGTGAATATTCTCCCCAAATCTTTCTCCCATTTCTGAATACCTGGCATCACAAATTCCTCAGCTGGCATGTTCAAAAACCCATACATTTTAGATAATGTCCTTGATACTGGTTCCACCCCACTACAGCATTTTTCCAATATTGTCAGTTGCCTATGAAATTCTGTTACCGGGCCCAAAGATCTTAAAAAATGGCTTACCTGAAGTGCCTGCCATATTGCAAGTTCAAATGTACCTCCTACTTCTGTCAGGTCCCCGATTGATGGCCACGCGTTTGGCCTCAAAAAATCTGAGACCTGACAGAGGTCCTTTTCTTTAAATTTTTCTTTTATATTTTTTTCCATCCCTGGAGTAAAATTAGGGTTACCTATTATAGGTATCAATGGCGATTTACTTGGTGTATATTTCTTATCTCCACATATTCTCGCTGAGATTTGCAATGTAGGGCCTATTATAGGATGTCTCTTGAGGTATCTGGGAAGAACCGCGTAACACCAAGGTGCTCTAGCCAAAGGTATCTGACTCACATACTGCTCTATATTTACCCAGCATTTAGACTCCCCATATCTACACCAATCTACCAACCTAGTTAAATGCATTGCTCTGTAGTATTTTATTATATCCGGGACTGCCATCCCTCCTACATTTTTCGGCATTCTCAGCAGTTCTTTTTTAATTCTGGCTTTTTTCCCTGCCCATATGAATTTCATGAACAGAGTGTTTACCTGTCGAAGGAAGGTCATTGGTATGGAGATTGGCAGTGCCTGAAACAAATACAATAACTTTGGCAAGATACACATTTTAACTATACTTCCTCTCCCAAACCAGGGGTGCATTCCATGTCTCCACTTTTCTAGCAGTCTTCGTATTTCATTGTACAATGGGGGAAAACGCATAGATATTTTTAATATCTGATGATATATATGTGCCTAGATATTTTAATACCTTCCCCCATTTAAACCTAAAATTCTGTTTAATTATATCCCCCATAGGTTCTGGTATCGCCACCTTCATTGCTTCAGATTTTGTGTTGTTTATTTTCAAATGAGATATTCTACCATATTCCTCCATTTCTCTTACGAGATTAGGGAGTGATACATGGGGATTGGTCACTGAAAAAAGCAGGTCGTCCGCATATGCTGCTACTTTATGTGTCTGATCTCCCATCTGAATTCCCTGAATGTCTACATTTTGTCGAATCCTATTTAATAGGGGCTCTAGTGTAAGGGCAAACAACAAGGGTGATAGGGGGCATCCCTGTCTTGTTCCATTTGTAATTTTAAAAAGGGGTGATATTACTCCGTTAACCCTTACTGAGGCACGTGGGCATGTATATACACTCATAATCCATCTGACCATCTGTTCACCTATTCCCACCTGTCTCAGTACTTCCTCCAAAAAATGCCAGCTCACCCTATCGAACGCTTTTTCTGCGTCGGTGTTCAAAAACACACAGGGGATTTTTTTTTCTCCAACATAATGCACCAGGTTAAGTATTTTAGTCGTATTGTCTTTAGCTTCCCTTCCTGGGATAAATCCCACTTGGTCCATATCTACTAACTCTGCTATCCATGGTTGAAGCCGAGACGCTATTATCTTGGAGAAAAGTTTAAGGTCTGCGTTTAACAATGAAATAGGCCTATAACTGCCACATTCGGCCGGATCCTTCCCCTCTTTAGGAATGACAGTAATATGGGCCAGAAGTGCCTCCGGGGGGGGATACCGCCGTGCTTCCGATTGCATTAAAAAACTTTGCCATCTGTCTGTTTAATATCATGGAAAATTCCCTATAATAACTTACTGAGAATCCGTCTGGGCCGAGAGATTTCCCTAACTTCACTTTCTTTAAAGTTTCCCCTACTTCTTCCACAGATATAGGACTCTCTAACTTCTTTCGGACTGAAGATGTCAGTCTAGGTATGCCTGCCACAGATAAATATTCCTCTATCTCCAGCTGTTTGTCCCCTACTGTTGGTAAATTGTATAACGCCGAGTAATATTCCCCGAATGTCTGGGCTATCTCTCTGGGTTTTTTTTTAAGCTGTCCTTCTTTCCCTTTAATCTGTGGAACATATACCGACCTATTCTTTTCCTTGAGTTTCCCTGCAAGTAATTTACTGCACTTATCCCCCAGCTATTAATTGTTTATTTACATTTTTTTTCATTTTTACACTTTCTCAAATTTTTTGGGATCAATTGTATTCCTGTAGCGCCCCCTTACTTTCAGTATGGGCACTACGCTAAAGTTAGTGGGGAATGGGAGAGTTATTTGCTCCCATTCACAATTTTCTAAATTATGGGCTGCTGTCATCCCTGAACTGTCCTGTAGGTTAGTCTGTGTTGCAGGGGTGTTGATTCCACCCCTGGGCGACAGGTGGCGCTAAAGGGGTTCTGGCAGAGCCACTTTTCCCCAGCAGCCAATTAGAGGAGTTTTCCCTCGCAGGGCATGCTGGGGAGGGGTATATCTGTGACAGACGCCATCTTTATTGGTTCTTCCTGCGGGTTCCAGGTGCGGCATCCACCTTTAGGGTGCACGCCTCCAACGGACCCTGGCGATGGCCTTCCAGGCCGGGGTCGCATGCTACGCGGAGCTCCATATTGCAGAGAGGGGCCCCAGCGACTTACTGGGTCCCCCACTTTACTGAGAAGATCCCAGGCTGGGTGCCGCTTGATTGGGGGGGTTGGCTTGAGGGGAACCCGGAGGCAGGTTGTCCAACAGAGCTTGAATGAACCATCGGGGATCTGGTGACTGGAATGCTGACAGGTACTCTTTGCTGTCATCCGGTGACTTATGTTCAATCTACATTCGTCCATTTGGCTCATTCAAGTAATAGGCCTGTGGCAGAGGCCCTAGAGCCGGGTCTGTGGCAGAGGCCTGTTCCTCCCAGCAACACTAAGTGACACTTCGGCTGCCAGGCTTGTGGCAGAAGTCTGTCCGGGGGCACTTCACCCACTCTGGCTAGAGTGGCGACGAGCGGTCACTACTATTGCTGTGCTGCTGAGAGCGGGATTGCTCTTTCCGTCTCTATATCCAGGCCCGATACCGCAAGTTCTCTATCGCTTCATCAACCTTTCCTTCCTACTGCATGTTGATGTTGGCCATGTTGGGCCTGAAATAAAGCATTGAAAACTTTCCTTCATGTACTGGACATTCGCTCACTACTTATCAGCTACACCCCTAGAGAACACTGGGGTAATTTAATATGCCGATCCCAACAACAAACCAGCGGCTCCTCCGGGGGTAGCGCTACATTCCTATTACAGGGAATCAGGGCCATCTTTAATATGGTTTGGGCCCTGGGCAAAAAAATTTTTGGGCCCCCCTCCAGCTTATTTTGGGCCTGGCTGGTTCACATGTATGTTTTGGCGGTCCTCATTTGTGCAGAGACAGCAGCCCATTGATTTGAATGGGCTGCCATGCCTTTGTTTCCTGCAGAAAAAAGGTGCATTCGGCATTTTAAAAATACAGTTGCCTTGAAATCCATTCTGCTTTTGCACCATGCTACTTACCTGCAGTTCTTGCACACACAAACGCACTGTGTTTTTAAAAGCGTGACCTAAACGTCTAAAAATGCAGCAAGTTTGACAGTGCGGGAACTGTAGATAAGTCACAGCAGACAGCAGAATGGACAGACAGTGCTGTATTTCAGTGCTTGATGGGCATAGGTGTGCCGTGTGAGCAGCCTATTACATGAGGCATGCACTTTTCTTTGCAGGAAATGCAGGCATGGCGGCCCATTCAAATGAATGGGCTGCTGTGCCTGCGCAAATGTGGGCCGCCAAAACACATACATGTGAACCAGCCAGGCCCAAAATAAGCCCATCAAGCAGTTAAATACAGACAGTAATGCCATGTGCTCTGAGGCCTTACTCAGCCTGGACTGCAGGTCTGGTCTGTGATTTAAAGAGTTCCTCTATTTTACACATGGCATGGCATGGGGTCCCATGGTGCTAAAGCAGAATGGACAGACGGTGCTGTGACCCCCATGCCATGCCATGTGTAAAATAGAGGAACTTTTTAAAACACTGACCAGATCTGCAGTGAATCAAATATTATAAAGACTTTGGGCACACAGAAAACTTCTATTTACAATATAGATTAGCAAACAGTGACATACCTTGAGGAGCAGGACATGAAGAAGTCAGCCTCGGGAAGAGCAAACTGGGGATGTTATAAAATCACATTCTGATTCACTTTTATATACAAGCAGCACCCAGTGGCAGGAAGGGAGAAGTGCACGTCTAAAGGGAAGCCAGGGGTGCTGTACATTTTAAAACACTGGGAAGGGAAGCAGTACTGTCACTGGCTGTGTGCCGCTGATGATTTTCAGCCTGATTTGTGGGCAGCACAGGGGCTTAACGGGCGGCAGGGCCGCCATCAGGAATTATGTGGCCACTTACACAGCTTCAGGTATTGGCCCCCTGGAGCAGAGAACCGGGATGGGGGGGTGCTGCCACCTGAAATTGAGAAGCGGGGGGGGGGGGCTGCCGCGAATTTAGAAGCGGGGGGCCCTTTACAAAAAAAGAAATAAAGAAAGAAATAAAGAAAAATATATATAAAAAAAGGGGTGTAGCCATCCGGGGCCCTGGGGACCTCTGGGCCCTTTAATAAAAAGAAAAAAAGAAATAAAAAATATATATAAAAAATATATTTTAAAAAGGGGGTTGCCATCTGGGGCCCTGGGGACCTCTGGGCCCTTTAATATTTTTTTTTTAATAAAAATAAATTACAAAAAAAAGGGGGTTGCCATCCGGGACCTCTGGGCCCTTTAATAAAAAAATATATATAAAAAAGAAACATTTATAAAAAAAAAGGGGGTTGCCATCCAGGGCCCTGGGGACCTCTGGGCCCTTCAATAAAAAAAAATATATATATAAACAAAAATAAAAAAATAAACATTTATAAAAAAAAATAAAGGGTGTTTGCCACATGGGGCCCTGGGGACCTCTGAGCCCTTTAATAAAATATATATTTTTTTTTTTAAAGGGGGTTGCTTTGGGCCCCCAACAGTGACAGGGCCCAGGGCACCTGCTCCATTTGCCCTGCGGTAAAGACGGCCCTGCAGGGAATGTAAACATCCCTTGTAATAGTAATAGTGCGTGACAGGTCCTCTTTATGGAGATATAATAGAAAGTCCTTTGCACTACTAAATAGAAGTAGTAGAAATGTGTATAGAACAAATAGTGATAATAAACAAATCAAAACCAGCTGCAAAACCGAATAGTGTTCACAATACACAAATGCGCAGTGATGAATTATCACAAAAAATACAAATATGTGACAAAGATGAATAAGTTGAATAAAGTATCCAAGTAATTCATGTCTAGTCCGTGTGATTATCCATGTTCAGACCGTCGCAAATAAAAGTTCATTACATCCGGCTTGTTGTGTGCTCTCAGAACTCTCACCTCAAGAAAGTCAATAAACGGCATCAACTAGTATAGGAACCTTCAACCCTCATAGGATTCCGTCCCGCAATCTTTACTGGGATCTTCACGTCTTTATATGACCGGCCCCCGGTCACCACACATCCCAATTCCAGATAACAGGTAAGCACAGCGGCCCAGAATATAATAACTCCAGCAAGGACATGAATTTTGTATATAACATGTGTCAATTAGTCCAGGGGTTCCGCTCAATACATTTTCACAGATGTCTCCTTTCTCAACATGTTTCACATATCCAGCTTCATCAGGAGAAAAAGGAGAAGGAAATTCAAACTTCAGTTCTGGATTGTAACATACAGTTTCTTCTCATGCATGGGATAGATCCAGTTCACCTTCTTAATGATAACCCCGGGGTCTGACTGTTAGCCATGCATTCTGCCATACCAGATCCTTATCCCAGCATGCAGCCTGGCAGGCCAGGAAAGGAGGAGGGACGAGCAAGCCCCACCCCCCTCCTGAACCATGACAGGCCTCATGCCCTCAACATGGGAGGGTGCTTTGGGGCAGGGGAAACCTGTTTTAACCACATCTAAGGGTCTAGTATGGATTTGGGGAGGGACCCCACGCTTTTTTTATTTTACATTTTGGCATGGGGTTCCCCTTAAAATCCAAACCTGACCCAAAAGGGCCTGGTATGTATTGGTGGGGACCTCTGCGCCATTTTTTTTGCAGGTGTTCTGTCGAGAAATGCCCGCCCGGATCTGCACATGCGCATCGCTTGCGCAGTATGGAGCCGCCGAAAGCCTCCGAACATCGGAATTTACGATCAGTTGTAGACGGCGCCTGCGCACAATAGCCGACATTGTGCCACACGCTCCCGATGCTCGTGCAAGCCTGCAAGGGGTGGATTTCTATATCTCTGCTATTCTTCCTACACGTGTTTGCGGGGCGTGTTTAGCAGAGATATATTTGTTTAGGAGATGTGTTTGAGTTTCGTAAAAAAAATTCTGCCCCCTACTTAGCAGCTCTGCCCATCATTACAAAATACTCCCCCTTCTGTAGGCATCTGCCCCTCACACGCACCCATCATGAAGAAATCCGCCCCTTGCAGACTTGCATGAGCATCGGGAGCGTGTGGCACAATGTCGGCTTTTGTACGCAGGCGCCGTCTACAGCTGATCGCAAATTCCAATGTTCAGCGTTTTTTCGGCGGCTCCGTACTGCGCATGCCCTGTTCTAGGTGGGCAGTTCTCGACAGCGGGCATTTCTCAAATGGACACTGGCAATGTTTTATTTTTACGTTCATCTGTCAGTGGGGGGGGGGGGGCACTAACAGCTGATAAGTCATACGTAGTTAGGGACGTGGTGGTCGGCTTCCCTGCCCGCTTCTTAACGACCAGCTAATGTTGAAGACGCCGGTGGTCGCCGGCTCCTAAAATTCACATCTGAACCGCATCTAAAATCGCAGCTGAACCGCTAAACAGCTGCTTAGGAGATTTGGAGTGAAAACGGAGAGGAAATTCGCACCCGACATGTGTGATCTTATCCTAAGTGATTGTACTGACTGGAGGTGTCAGGAGGAAGATTGCTTACAGATAATGTGTAGTGTTGCTCACGAATATTCGCATTGCGAATATTCGGCTCGAATATAGCATATTCGAGAAATCGCGCTATATTTCGAATTTCGCGGTGAATATTCGCAATTCCGAATATTCGCATTTTTTCAATTTGATTTTTAAAACAGATCACATCCTATCGACGTCTAAAAGCATTGCTGGTATGATTAGAGACCCTGGGCAGAGTAGCTAAGCTGAGGCGATCCTTTTATGTTGCCAAATTGAAAAAAAAAATATTGCGATTTTTCGCTATTGCGAATGCGAAAATAATTGCGAATTTTCGATAACTGTGGTAGGAGAACTCTGATTGTCTCTGATGCAAAAGGGGGGGGCTTTGTGTATGTGTATGTTATGAATATTTGTATGTTTGATATTATTATTTTTTGTAAGAAGGAAAAAATTGCGCATACCTTAAAAAAGGGGAGAATACAGCAGCAACTCAAAAATGTTATACAACATAAATTAATACAAGACAGAAAATGGAGTCGCTCTACAAGAATAAAAAATATGTCTAGTGACAAGACATGTGGGCAAATTATAAAATAAGCAAGCGCAAATAACTTGTGAAATATACAGTGAAACAAATATATAAAGAAATATAGTCCCAATAATAGAAAAATAATCTTTCATAAAAATGTCTTTGATATGTGAAGTGAAAAAAAGTCCAAAGCATGCAGCATGAACGTGTTCAATCTTTAAGGTGTTTGATTGACAAACGGCTGTGACAGATGGATAGAGTAAATAATCACCACCAATGCAAAACACTTTTTATTTTCTATTGTAAAATATCAAGAATATTCTGAGCCAATCAGAGTGCTCCTTCTGCATTTGCCGAATATTCGCAATTATTTTGTATTGTAAAATATCAAGAATATTCTGAGCCAATCAGAGTGCTCCTTCTGCATTTGCCGAATATTCGCAATTATTTTGTATTGTAAAATATCAAGAATATTCTGAGCCAATCAGAGTGCTCCTTCCGCATTTGCCGAATATTCGCAATTATTTTGTATTGTAAAATATCACGAATATTCTGAGCCAATCAGAGTGCTCCTACAGCATTTGTCGAAATTGCGCAATAAATATCGCATTCGCATGTTGCGATATTTCGATAAAATATCACGAATATTCTGAGCCAATCAGAGCGCTCCTCCAGCATTTCTCGAAATTGCGCAATAAATATCGCATTCGCATGTTGCGATATTTCGATAAAATATCACGAATATTCTGAGCCAATCAGAGTGCTCCTACCGCAGTTATCAAAAAATCGCAATTATTTTCGCATTCGCAATAGCGAAAAATCGCAATAATTTCATTTCGATAAAATATCACGAATATTCGAATTTAGCGAATATATCTCGAATATTCGAATATATATTCGAGATATATCGCGAAATCGAATATGGCATATTCTGCTCAACACTAATAATGTGTTGGTGGTGGAAGATTAGATATCAGTGTGTGTATGTTGTTGTTTATTGGACACTACCAGTGTCTGGATTGGGAAACTTTGGGGGTTTACAATAATTTATCAGTGTGCTGGGTGATTTTGGAGAAATGTAACAGACTGCGATACATTGTGCCTCCTCCACCCATATACCCCATGAGACCCATCCTCCACCCTCCCCCACCCATATACCCCATGAGACCCATCTTCCACCCCCCCATATACCTCATGAGACCCATCCTCCACCCTCCCCCACCCATATACCCCATGAGACCCATCCTCCACCCTCCCCCACCCATATACCCCATGAGACCCATCCTCCACCCTCCCCCACCCATATACCCCATGAGACCCATCCTCCACCCTCCCCCACCCATATACCCCATGAGACCCATCCTCCACCCTCCCCCACCCATATACCCCATGAGACCCATCCTCCACCCTCCCCCACCCATATACTCCATGAGACCCATCCGTGATTCTTGACACCCAGTTATTTCCTTCCGTACTTCTCGCCATTCCTTTTCTATGGAAAGCCCCCATGAGCAGGTCCTCCTAATTCTGATGATAATACGAGTTTTTTTAAGCATTTATTTTATTCATGTAGTTTATCGACAATCCAAGTTAAGAAAGAAAACATTAAAGTTTTTTTCCTTTGAATTAATTATGAGTTTAAATATAATCAGGGGGGCGTGTCTTATTCTGATATGACAAGGATTCTGAATAAGTAAACAGAGATCTGAGCTCAGCCTCACCCTGTGTAGGAGGATCTCACCCCTCCCCCATCCACATTCCTCTCCGGTGTCAGAGACTTTCAGTTTAGTTTCTCTTCTGCTGTCAGCGATGGCGTCTGCTGATCTGAGAGCTGAGCTGAAATGTTCCGTCTGTCTGAACATTTATACCGATCCTGTAACCCTCAGATGTGGTCACAACTTCTGCCGGGTCTGTATTGATCGTGTGCTGGATACACAGGGGGGGTCTGGAGATTTCTTCTGTCCTGTATGCAGAAAAAGGTTCAGGAGTCGTCCTGCACTGCAGAGGAACACAACACTACATAACATAGCAGAGACTTTCCTGTCTGCTCAGCCTGATCAAGAGGAGTCCGGGGTCTTCTGTACTTACTGTGTGGACTCTCCTGTGCCTGCTGTTAGATCCTGTCTACACTGTGAGGTTTCTCTGTGTGATAAACACCTGAGAGTCCACAAAAAGTCCCCAGAACACGTCTTATGTGACCCCACCTTGTCCATGGAGAGCAGGAAATGCTCCGTCCATAAGGAAGTTTTAAAGTATTTCTGCACCAAAGATAACGCCTGTATCTGTGTGACCTGCAGTTTGGCTGGAGAACATCGAGGACATCAGGTGGAGACACTGGATGAGGCTTCTGAGAAGAAAAAGGCGACACTGAGGAATGTTCTGCAGAAACATCTGACAAAGAGAGAGGAGACGGAGGAAAGAGTCCAGAGTCTGCAGGAACACAGGAGGAAAGTAGAAGAAGAAGCAGCTGGTGACACCGAGAGAGTCACTGTCCTGTTTAGAGATCTCAGGAGACGTCTGGAAGATCTGGAGAAGAGAGTCCTGAGGGAAATCTCCGAGCGGGCAGAGCGGATCTCCATCTCCATCCGGGATCTGGAAATAAAGAAGGAGGAGCTGTCCAGGAAGATGCGTCACATTGAGGAGCTGTGTAACATGACGGATCCACTGACTGTCTTACAGGAATCAGACACAGGTGACTTGTGTGATACTGAGGATGGAGATAATGAGGACAGAGAGAGACATGAGGAGCTCCTCCATGATGGAGGGGGTCTGGGTGTGGCGGGGGTCTTACACACAGGTTTATCTGATATAATAACAGAGGTAAATGTATACTTCCCTATACAGGGAGCTGCAGACATATTACTGGATGGAAACACAGCTAGTAATTATCTACAGATATCAGATGACAGGAAAACTGTATCCGAGTCAGATAGAGACCAGAATTACCCAGAAACACCAGAGAGATTCCAGATTTATCCTCAGGTGATGAGCAGTCAGAGTTTCTCCTCAGGGAGACATTACTGGGATGTGGATGTCGGGGGGTCAGAGAGATGGACAGTCGGGATGTGTTACCCCAGTATAGAGAGGAGAGAGTGGGAGGAGTCATTGATTGGAGATAATAAGAAGTCCTGGGGATTGGTCAGGACTGGTGATCAGTATTCTGTGACACATGACAGTAAAGTGACCCCCTTACCCACCAATGTCTCCAGAAGAGTCAGGATAGATCTGGATTATGAGGCCGGGCGGATCTCCTTTTATGATCTGTGTGACCCGATCCGACACCTCCACACCTTCACCACCACCTTCACTGAGCCCCTCCATGCTGGGTTATGTGTATGGAAAGGTTGTATAAAGATATGTGGGGGGAGGGGGAGATGAGACATCACAGGGACAGTCAGTAGGATTGGTTGATTGTTCAGCCAATGATTGGAGGAAGTGGTGACTCCTGGGAGAAGTATGAGGGCTGCCATTGCTGGCCTTCTTCTGAAAATGCTAGTTCCCTGGCTTTGTACTTGTGCCGGGTCAAACACTGGGACAGTATCAAATCCAAAGCATAGACATGACAGCCAGGGAACTAGCATTCTCAAATGGAGAGTTTAGCAATGGCAGCCCCCATAATTCTCTCATGACAGACGTCCTTTTATCCCTTGCTGACCATCATCTGTATATATACAGCCAGTCAACAAGAGGTTATACCAAGGTCATGGCCACAGAAACCGGAGATCGATCGGCTGTTTTGTAAAAGTAATCTGGGTGGCTTTACAATGTCCAATCACTTTTACACAGTTGAAAGACCATCCCCCCCTCCCGTCACTTCCTGCAGAGCTACCCCCCGGCTCTCCCAGTCCTCCCGGGAGCCCAGGACTGTGGTAAGTGTCCAGGATGGGATCACACTGAGGAGATGGAGGAACATCAGTTCTGCGATCTCCTCTGGGATGAATGAATCCAGAAGTGATAACGATTTTGGGGCTGAAATGATTAATCAATAAAACCGATAATGAAAATCGTTGTCGATGATTTTCATTATCGATTCGTTGGTCTGCACGCACCTTCCTCCCTGCCTGTCAGTCCTGCCTCCGTCCGAGTGTTACACAATCCCCTGTGTACAAGCCGCTTTCTCATAGTGTCGCTCATGTGACCGGACACGTCTGCCTCTCTCCTCCTCGCTGACATCAGCGGGGTATTCTCAGCTCCGCCCACTTTGCTGCCCCAAGGGAAAAGAGACAGGAGAGAAGCAGTGGTGAGCGCCGAGCTGCAATAAGGTAGTGGCAAAACATTCATACAATGGCAAAACATTGCTTTTTTTGGGGGGGAGGAATAGTGCCCCATTATTGGTGTTGGGGGGAGGAATAGGGCCCCATCATTGGTGTTCTGGGGGTGAATAGTGTTCCGTGTTTGATGTTTTGGGGAGGAATAGTTCCCCACCATTGCTGTTCCTGGGGGGGTTGTACTATAAACCCCATCATGACAGGATACCTGTATATGATCTGTGTATATCGGTGTAACACTCTGTGTTTTTTTCATTACTATTTTAAATAAACAAAAAAATAGCATATTACATTTATTTTATGATTTTCGGCCAACAAATTGATTATGAAAATAATCGTTAGTTGCAGCCCTAAATGATTTCATCACTTCCAGTTTCAGAGCTTCTCTTCTGCCCTCTGGAGGTCAGGAGAGACATTGCAGGGTGTAATAGACCATAAAGAGGACCTGTCACCTGCCAAAAGCTATCACAAGGGGGCTCTCCGGTGCCGGTTATTTTAGTCCTCATTTTCTATGAATGTCGGCAGTTTTCAGTCCTGGAAATCCACGTCTCCTTCATACAGGAGAGAATTCTGGGAAATCTCTGGCAGAAAACATGATGAGGAATGAGTCTGCCCAATCTCCTGTTATATGATAATAGCAGACCATTAGCTGGGACTCTCCCTGGCTTGTCTTATGTTATCTCCGCTTTATCACATAATGATGATACAAAAGTCTACATTGTAATGTAAAGTGATGTTTTATTATATTATGGGGGAGGGGGATGGGGGTGTAATATAGAGATATAGGGGGATACTGGAATGTTCTTGGGGGTTTCTTGTAACAGAAAAAAAGACAAAAAAAATTGAAATAAATAAAAACTTTCTTAATTTCTGTTATAAAATTTTGCAAATAAATAATCTTTTTACATTTACGGTCAAAATGTATTCGGCTCCATTTCTTTGGTAAAAAGATCAGAATTCTTGTATATTATGTAGTCTGTGTCAGGCTGGGGTCACACCTAATACCGATGCGGCTCTCAGCAGGGGTCCTGTGTGGCCCCGTTCCCCGTTCTAGGTTCCGATTTCACCCCAAATTTTTGTCTGAATTCGGACCTGAAACGGCCCAAAAGACGCACAGGACCCCCCCTGTGCAAATTTCCCCCGGAGCCACAGTGGGAATATGTGAAGCGGCTCCATAGAGAGCCGGTCAAAATCTCCTGCTATTGCGAATTGGATGCAGGGAACCCACATCCAACTCACAAGCCCAGCCTGAAAGTTAAAGAGTCTACAGACTATGGGATATATACGAGCAGAGGCGTATCTAGTGAAAATGGTGCCTATGGCAAGCACTGAAACTGCGCCCCTGTCAAAACATTTTAAGTGTACAGGGCGGTGTTTTCACTGCGAGAAATGCACACAGATATTCAGGACATCCACAGGCAAGCAGACCAATTCATATCAATTGGGATCCAGCAGCTGCATGAACACAGCCCCTGCTTTCACCTTGATATGTGTTTGGGTGCCGGAAGTAAAAGGCCCCGAGCACAGACAGTGTGCATTCAAGGACACGCACCCGCACCCAAATGGATGTCATATTGGGAAAAATAACCCTCCCTTCCCCCATCCAACAACTCTAGTTCTACATGAAAGTATGAAGGAGACCTGCCCCCGCCCCAGGGAAGGTGCCCTCCATGACGGGTACCTGAGCAGGGTTTGGAGATCTCAAAGAGCACAGCGCCAGTCTCCAGGTCCCGGGTCTTGAAGCAAGTGAAGTCAATGCTGAACACATTCTCCTCAGGTCTGCACAGATAATCTGATGACAGAAGACGAGGGCTGCAACTAACCATTATTTTCAGAATCAATTAGTTGGCCGATTATTGTTTCCATTAATCAGATAATAGCCTTAAAAAAAATAATTGCATTTTTAAATTTTTTATGCCAATTGGTTGTTGGGTAGATTACAAAACACAAATTGCCGCAAAAACACATTCCATGCTTTTCTGCAGCTTCTCCATTGAAGTATATTGACCAAAAAAAAAAAAAAAAATAGCACCGTTTTGCGTTAAAAAGTCCCCGCCCCTTTCCAAATACGCAGCAGCTGAAAAAAATTCCCGGATGTGAACTAGGGTTGCCACCTTTTCTTCAAGCCAAACCCGAACACTTTCGCGGCACACGGCAATTCTTTTGTAGAACACGCTATAGGATTATAAAATACCTGGGACACCTTTTGGTTTACTCAAAGAGAGGTGTGCTACAGTGAACAGTGGCTGTGGCCAAATTGCATTAACAGTGGGGGGACTTAAAGGGGCCATGGCTAAATAAAACAAAAGCATTAGTAGTGTTACCATAAAATATGATTCGATTAATAAAAGAAATGTCAGTAAAAATATGAAACTAGCCTACCTTAAAAATGGACACTGTTAGCCAGTGGGGCAGTGGACGGTGTCAGTGGGGCAGTGGATGGTGGTAGTGGACGGTGTCAGTGGGGCAGTGGACGGTGGCAGTAGAGCAGTGGACGGTGTCAGTGGGGTAGTGGACGGTGTCAGTGGGGTAGTGGACGGTGTCAGTGGGGCAGTGGACGGTGTCAGTGGGGCAGAGGACGGTGTCAGTAGAGAAGTGGACGGTGTCAGTAGAACAGAGGACGGTGTCAGTAGAACAGTGGACGGTGTCAGTAGGGCAGTGGATGGTGTCAGTAGGGCAGTGGACGGTGTCAGTGGGGCAGTGGACGGTGTCAGTGGGGCAGAGGACGGTGTCGGTGGGGCAGTGGACGGTGTCAGTAGGGCAGTGGACGGTGTTAGTGGGGCAGTGGACGGTGTCAGTGGGGCAGTGGACGGTGTCAGTAGGGCAGTGGACGGTGTTAGTGGGGCAGTGGACGGTGTCAGTGGGGCAGTGGACGGTGTTAGTGGGGCAGTGGACGGTGTCAGTGGGGTAGTGGTTGTGTCAGTGGGGCAGAGGATGGTGTCAGTGGGGCAGAGGACGGTGTCAGTAGAGAAGTGGACGGTGTCAGTAGAACAGAGGACGGTGTCAGTAGAACAGAGGACGGTGTCAGTAGGGCAGTGGACGGTGTCAGTGGGGCAGTGGACGGTGTCAGTGGGGCAGTGGACGGTGTCAGTGGGGCAGTGGACGGTGTCAGTGGGGCAGAGGACGGTGTCAGTGGGGCAGTGGACGGTGTCAGTGGGGCAGTGGACGGTGTCAGTGGGGCAGTGGACGGTGTCAGTGGGGCAGAGGATGGTGTCAGTGGGGCAGTGGACGGTGTCAGTAGAGCAGTGGACGGTGTCAGTGGGTCAGAGGACGGTGTCAGTGGGGCAGTGGACGGTGTCAGTGGGGCAGTGGACGGTGTCAGTAGGACAGTGGACGGTGTCACCCGGTGAGAACTACCTATATGAATGAATGAATGAAAAACTTATAAAGCGCGGCGCATGCGAACTGAATCGCTTCTGGGCGCTAGTTGTTCGTGTCTCATGACATCAAAAGAGCAGAGTTTTGATCCGTCTTCTGAAAGTCAGATGGTTTTCCTCCAACCGAATGCTGGTTGGTAAAGCATTCCATAGTCTAGGACCCTGAAAAGCAAACCTTCTTTCTCCTTTGGACTTGTATTTGGTTTTTGGTACCCTGACCAGATTTTGGTCGGTGGATCGCAGAACGCGATTCGAATTGTGAGGTTCTATCTTGTCACAAAGATATTGCGGAGCCTTCCTATGGATGCACTTATGTGTCAGGCAGAGTGCTTTAAATGCAATTCTGTCTTTTACTGGCAGCCAGTGAAGGGTTCTCAACGAAGGTGAGATTGATTCCCATTTTTTTTCCCAGTCACCAGTCTGGCGGCCGTATTCTGAACGACTTGCAGACGGGAGATTTGGTACTTTGGGAGTCCGAGGTACAGGGCGTTAGCATAGTCCAGTCTGGAATTTACGATTGTTCCCACCACGACTGCTACGTCTTCTTTGGGGATAAATGGAATCAGTCTGCGTAGTAGGCGCAACAGATGGTGCGCTCCGCTGACTACTGACCCTATTTGTGCGTCCATTGTCATGAAGGTGTCGAAGATGACCCCGAGACTTTTGACTTTGGAGCTAGGGTTGATGATTTGGCCCAGAATGGGCGGGGGTGTCCAGGTTGTTGCCAGTTGACTCTTTCGGCTGGCGTGAAACATAAGGAGTTCTGTTTTTGAACTGTTGAGTTTAAGATAACTCTTAGTCATCCAGTTTTCTATCAAAGAGAGACATTTCTCTAAACTGAGATGATGATCCTTTTTGTTGCAGATGCGAAAATACAGTTGCGTATCGTCTGCATAAGAGTGATAGAGTAGTTCTTGGCTGCTGATAATATCAAAGAGAGGGCGAAGATAGATGTTGAAAAGCACCGGTGACAGGGGGGATCCTTGGGGGACTCCACATGACACTGTGCGCTTTTCCGACGTGAAACAACCCAATTTAACTGTTTGTGATCGGTTTTCAAGAAAGGAAGAAAACCATGGTAAATCACCTTCTGCGATTTCTGCTACTTTGGCTAATCGCATCAGTAACAGTTTGTGGTCTACCGTGTCAAAGGCTGCGCTTAGGTCCAGCAGAACCAGGAGACAAGATTCTCCTTCGTCTGCGGCCTCGAGGGCATCGTCCCATATTTTGAGTAAGGCCGTTTCTGTCCCGTGTCTGGGACGGAAGCCTGATTGTAATGGATCCAGTAGATTGTGGGTATCTAGATGCTGTTGCAGCTGTTGTACCACTACTTTCTCCATTATCTTGGAGAGAACATTTAGGCCTGTTATGGGACGGCGGTGAGTTGGGTCCTTGGGATCCAGGTTAGGTTTTTTCAAGATGGGCTGGATTGTGCCCTCTTTCAACAGGGATGGCACTGTGCCTTCCTTAAATGACTGGTTTATAAGCTGTGTGATGGGTGGTGCCAGGATGTCGGCACATTCCTTCAGCAGTTTGGTGGGGATGATATCATTGGGCGATGTGCTGTTCCGCAAAGCACCAATGATGTTTTTTGTGGTATCGATGGAGATCGGTTCCAGAGTGAACTTTGTTGATTGTAGAGCGTTTCTGTGGGTGTTTTGTGGTTGATTGACGGTGGGGTTGAGGGGGGTATTGTTTTGCATGATGCTTTCCCGGATTCTTTCAATTTTGTTGATGAAGAAATCCGATAGTTCATTGCAGAACTCTTGGGTGTCTGAGTTGGGGACTTCAAGACATCCTGGATTCATGGTCTGGGTGACCATCTTGAAGAGTTCGCGGGGGCGGTTTAGGGCGCTGTTAATCGCCATAGAAAAATGGTGTTTCTTGGCTTTGAAGATTTCTTTATGATATCGTGTTGTTATTGCCTTGTAGATGATGAGGTTATCCTCTGCAGGACTTCTTTTCCAGGCGGCTTCCGCCCTTCTGCGCTCTTGCTTCAGAAGCGACAGCTGGTTGTTGAACCAGCTGGACTTTCTTTTTCGGATGCAGGCTTTGCGTTTCGGTGCTACTAAATCGGCTGACTGTAGCAGGGCTGCGTTTATGGCATCCAGTGTATCTGTGGCTGTTTGATGTGGATGGATTGTTTTGATTCTGTTTCCCAAGGTAGATTTGAAGAGTTCAGAATGGAGCTTCTTCTGAGATCTAGCCCAGTGTATTGTCACCGGCTTGGGTGCTTTTATCACTGGGGGAATTTTGGAGATTATGAAATTAATTGCATGGTGGTCTGTCCATGGCAATGGTTCATTTTCTAAAATGCTTATTTTCAGATTTTGTCTGAAAATTAGGTCGAGTGTGTGACCTGAAGCATGTGTTGGCCCGCATATAAGTTGCTGTAGCCCTAATCCCTCCAGGTGATCAATGCAGGCGTCCGCAATGGGATCCTGTGAGGAGTTGGCCCACAGATTGAAGTCCCCGAGCAGCAAAAGGTGTTTGCTGTTAAGGGTATAAGTGGATATAAACTCCGTTAATGATGGCAAAAACTGCGATTTTGGCCCAGGTGGCCTATAGCAGAGGAGAATGTGAACAGTCTCCTGGGGGGAAGTTTGAAGTTGAAGAGTAAGGGTTTCCATGAATGGAAGAGGATTTTGAAGGGCTGGCTTAGTGATTGTAATGCGATTCTTGTGGATCACCGCCAGGCCTCCTCCTCTTTGCCCTATTCTGTTTTCCGTTATAATGCGATAGTTTTCTGGCACCAATTCTCCGAGAATGGTGTTGCAGTCGTCTGAGAGCCAGCTTTCTGTAATAAAGAGGCAGTCTAGATCGTTTTGTAGTAAGAAATCGTGGATTTCTAATCGGTGTTTTACTGCCGATCTTGTGTTGATCAAAGCACATGATATGTGCTCGAGCTGGGTTAAATGGTTAAAATTTTTGATGGTCGATCGTCGATCGAATCTCAAAAGTTGCTCTATTTTTAAGGCCTTTTTGGTGACGGCTGGTAATGCTGTTGCGAATTGTCTCAGACCCCGAATAGAGTCCGCAGAGTATCGCAGATTAGCCATTGTCGCCAGTCACATTGTCGTCAGTCTTTCCTAATTGCGGCGGCCGCGAATGAGGCCTGGTCTGGCGCGGATGCGGGAAGACCCGCTAGACGCCGGACGTGATGGGTGGAAGACTGTCCAAGTGAGCCGTCACTCGTTGAGTCTTCTCTCCCAGATTGGTCCAGAGGAAGGCGAAAAACCCCAGGCGTGCTGTGCCAATTTGCAGCGATCGGGGGAAAAAATTCCTTCCTGACCCCTTAACGGCGATCAGTGCAACCCTGGATCAATTGGCTAGGGGGGTGTGGTGGACCCTGCCTGGCTGCACTATCCCTGGGGAGAGCCGACTCGTTTGAGAGCGTCCTGCTCTCACTATCCCTGGGGTGAGCAGACTAAGATGAGAGCGTCTGCTGCACCGCTGAATCTATATAGCAAGAGTTCCAACTTTATTAGCTGCAAGCTTGTTCTGGATCAGTGAATGAAAAAAATAATGAAGACTCCTGTCTTACCTCCTGTTTCAAACTCCTGGTTTTTAACTCGCACTTTTGATCAAAGAATGCACTTCTGATCAGAGTCCACATGTGAAGCCACCATCAACTGGGAGCCAGCTCCTCTGGGAGCTTGTACAGCCACTTTATACTTTATATGAATGGTTTATGGCGGGGGAGAGAACTGTATATATGGGGGGGGGGGTATATATATGGATGGTGTATGGAGGGGAGAACTTTATATATGGGGGGCTGTATATATGGGGGGAGAACTGTATATGTGGGGGGGGGAACTGTATATATGGGGGGGGCTGTATATATGGATGGTGTATGGGGGGAGAACTGTATATATGGGGTGGCTGTATATATGTATGGGGGGAGAACTGTATATATAGGGGGGGCTGTATATATGGATGGTGTATGAGGGGAGAACTGTATATATGGGGAGGGGGGAGAACTGTATATATGGATGGTGTATGGAGGGGAGAACTGTATATATGGGGGGGGGGAGAACTGTATATATGGATGGTGTATGGGGGGGGGGAGAACTGTATATATGGATGGTGTATGGAGGGGAGAACTGTATATATGGATGGTGTATGGAGGGGAGAACTGTATATATGGATGGTGTATGGAGGGAAGAACTGTATATATGGATGGTGTATGGAGGGGAGAACTGTATATATGGGGGGGGGGAGAACTGTATATATGGATGGTGTATGGAGGGGAGAACTGTATATATGGATGGTGTATGGAGGGGAGAACTGTATATATGGGGGGGGGGGGAGAACTGTATATATGGATGTGTATGGGGGGAGAACTGTATATATGGGGGGGGAGAACTGTATATATGGATGGTGTATGGAGGGGAGAACTGTATATATGGATGGTGTATGGAGGGGAGAACTGTATATATGGATGGTGTATGGAGGGGAGAACTGTATATATGGATGGTGTATGGGGGGAGAACTGTATATATGGGGGGGGGGGACTGTATATATGGATGTGTATGGGGGGAGAACTGTATATATGGGGGGGGGGGGACTGTATATATGGATGTGTATGGGGGGAGAACTGTATATATGGATGTGTATGGGGGGAGAACTAGATGAATGGTATATGAGAGGGGGGTGGCAGAACTGTATATATGGGGGGAGAACTGTATATATGGGGGGGGGGACTGTATATATGGATGTGTATGGGGGGAGAACTAGATGGATGGATGGTATATGAGAGGGGGTGGCAGAACTGTATATATGGGGGGAGAACTGTATATATGGGGGGCTGTATATATGGGGGGAGAACTGTATATATGGGGGGGAGAACTGTATATATGGGGGGGGGACTGTATATATGGATGTGTATGGAGGGGAGAACTAGATGAATGGTATATGAGAGGGGGGTGGCAGAACTGTATATATGGGGGGAGAACTGTATATATGGGGGGGACTGTATATATGGATGTGTATGGGGGGAGAACTATATGGATGGATGGTATATGAGAGGGGTTGGCAGAACTGTATATATGGGGGGGGACTGTATATATGGGGGGGGGACTGTATATATGGATGTGTATGGGGGGAGAACTGTATACGTATATGGGGGGAGAACTGTATATATGTATGGTGTATGGGGGGAGAACTATATGGATGGATGGTATATGAGAGGGGGTGGCAGAACTGTATATATGGTGTATGGTGGGGGGGGGGGGGGAGTGGTGAGGACTGTATGTATAGTGTATGGTGGGGGGGGGGAGTGGTGAGGACTGTATGTATAGTGTATGGGGGGGGGGGGGAGTGGTGAGGACTGTATGTATAGTGTATGGTGGGGTGGAGGGGGGGAGGGGAGAGTACTGACATACTAACTTGGCAAAAACTGACCTTACAAGCTGAGCTCCAGTCTCAGAATGATCTCTTCACACTTTCCTACAGAGCAGCAGGGAATAGGGAAGCTCCGCCTTCAACCCCACCTCCTTGTCCCTTCTGCAGCCAACCAGAGGAGAGTACCCGGGAACATGGAGCCTCTGTGTCCCATCCATCTGCAGCACACAGAGCGGACAGAGGTGCGGTGACAGGGCGAGGGGGGGGGGGGGGGGGGGGGGATGGTAAATAGAGAGGGGCTCGTAGTCAATTCAGGCAGTAGGAGAATAGGTCAGGCGGGACGAATCTGAAATGCACACGGCTGTGGCAGCAGAGACCCGGGCACATGTTTCAAAACCCGTACTGTCCGGGTGAAACCCGAACGGGTGGCAACCCTAATGTGAACGTGTCCCATAGGAAAACATGGAACTGAACTGTAGTGTGTTTCTGCAAAAAGCACCAAAACACAGAGGTGTGACCCAGGCCTGAGATGTTTAGTAACATAATGGGGGGTAAAAAAACAAAAATAAGTACAAAAAGAGCAAATAATCGCTACTGTAAGGGGTTCATTTTGTTACTGTGGGACAGTGAAAGTGATATTTACAGGAGCCATTTGCTTTTTTGTACTATAAAGGGGTAATTTTAGTTTTTTTAACCCCATTATGTTACTGGCCGATTAATCGATTATGAAAATTGTAATCGATTAATTTCATAATCGATTAGATGTTTCGGCCCTACAAGTGACGTTAATGACACACAGCGCCTAGCACAGGCCGGTGACAGGTCTCCTGACAGTAAGAGCGTTCTATTACACTGCCAGCGCCTGAAAAACGCTGGTAAAGCGCTGATAAAACTCACAGCACTTTACCGGCATTTTCCGAACCCTAGCAGGGCGCTTTTACCCCCCACTAGTGGCTGAATAAAGGGTTAAAAGCATCGCCGCCAAGGCGTTTTGCAGGCGCTTCCCTTTGATTTCAATGGGAAGGGGCACTTTAGGAGCCGTGTATTCACCGCACCAAAAGCGCTGCAAAGAAGCGGCTCGCAGGACTTTTTTTGACACCCTGCCAGCGCAGCGCCTCGGTGTGAAAGCACTCGGGCCTTCACATTGGGATTGCAGATGCGGCTTCTTTCAGGTGCTATTTTTAGCGCTAAAGCGCCTGAAAAACGCCCCAGTGTGAAAGGGGTGTAACTTATTCTCTGTGATCCGGCTCAGGCCTAGGACATGCTTCCAGTCTCGGCTCCTTCAGGCCTAACAACTCCTGTTTGATTGACCGCAGCCACCCCCGGAGCTCCCCATCACCCCCCTCCCTCCCATGCATGCGCCTTTCTCACCGTCACACAAGGACTGCCATCAGCAGGGTCACAACAAAGCTGCCAGTGGGTCCCTCTGGAATCACTCCCATCGCTAGTGACCAACATTCTGTAGTATTCTGAGAGGAGGAAATTCCACAGAGGTAGGTGGAAGGTTCTGTGCCACTGAACCTTTGTCACCTAGCAACAGAGTCTCCCACCTGACATGAGCCTGAGAGGAAGGGGCTTCTCTGAGAAATGATACTGTGAGGAAACAGGAATCATTCATACAGACTGTGAGGTAGAATGGAAGCTCTGACCCTATCACTGCCTACCTGAGTCTCTGTCCCTCTCTGTCCTCCTCAGTTCAGGACCTCCAGGATTCTGCTAGGAAGACAAGTTCCAGCGGGTCTATGGCTGGGTCAGTCATATCTGTGGGGGGGTCTATGGCTGGGTCAGTCATATCTGTGGGGGGGTCTATGGCTGGGTCAGTCATATCTGTGGGGGGGTCTATGGCTGGGTCAGTCATATCTGTGGGGGGGTCTATGGCTGGGTCAGTCATATCTGTGGGGGGGGTCTATGGCTGGGTCAGTCATATCTGTGGGGGGTCTATGGCTGGGTCAGTCATATCTGTGGGGGGGGGGGTCTATGGCTGGGTCAGTCATATCTGGGGGGGGGTCTATGGCTGGGTCAGTCATATCTGTGGGGGGTCTATGGCTGGGTCAGTCATATCTGTGGGGGGGTCTATGGCTGGGTCAGTCATATCTGTGGGGGGGTCTATGGCTGGGTCAGTCATATCTGTGGGGGGGTCTATGGCTGGGTCAGTCATATCTGTGGGGGGTCTATGGCTGGGTCAGTCATATCTGTGGGGGGGTCTATGGCTGGGTCAGTCATATCTGTGGGGGGGTCTATGGCTGGCTCAGTCATATCTGTGGGGGGGGGTCTATGGCTGGCTCAGTCATATCTGTGGGGGGGTCTATGGCTGGGTCAGTCATATCTGTGGGGGGTCTATGGCTGGGTCAGTCATATCTGTGGGGGGGTCTATGGCTGGGTCAGTCATATCTGTGGGGGGGTCTATGGCTGGGTCAGTCATATCTGTGGGGGGGGGTCTATGGCTGGGTCAGTCATATCTGTGGGGGGTCTATGGCTGGGTCAGTCATATCTGTGGGGGGGTCTATGGCTGGCTCAGTCATATCTGTGGGGGGGTCTATGGCTGGGTCAGTCATATCTGTGGGGGGTCTATGGCTGGGTCAGTCATATCTGTGGGGGGGTCTATGGCTGGGTCAGTCATATCTGTGGGGGGGTCTATGGCTGGGTCAGTCATATCTGTGGGGGGGTCTATGGCTGGGTCAGTCATATCTGTGGGGGGGGGGGTTTATGGCTGGGTCAGTCATATCTGTGGGGGGGTCTATGGCTGGGTCAGTCATATCTGTGGGGGGGTTTATGGCTGGGTCAGTCATATCTGTGGGGGGGGGTCTATGGCTGGGTCAGTCATATCTGTGGGGGGGTTTATGGCTGGGTCAGTCATATCTGTGGGGGGTCTATGGCTGGGTCAGTCATATCTGTGGGGGGGGGGGGTCTATGGCTGGGTCAGTCATATCTGTGGGGGGGTCTATGGCTGGGTCAGTCATATCTGTGGGGGGGTCTATGGCTGGGTCAGTCATATCTGTGGGGGGGTCTATGGCTGGGTCAGTCATATCTGTGGGGGGGGGGTCTATGGCTGGGTCAGTCATATCTGTGGGGGGGGGGGGTCTATGGCTGGCTCAGTCATATCTGTGGGGGGGGGTCTATGGCTGGGTCAGTCATATCTGTGGGGGGGTCTATGGCTGGGTCAGTCATATCTGTGGGGGGGGGTCTATGGCTGGGTCAGTCATATCTGTGGGGGGGTCTATGGCTGGGTCAGTCATATCTGTGGGGGGTCTATGGCTGGGTCAGTCATATCTGTGGGGGGGGGTCTATGGCTGGGTCAGTCATATCTGTGGGGGGTCTATGGCTGGGTCAGTCATATCTGTGGGGGGGTCTATGGCTGGGTCAGTCATATCTGTGGGGGGGTCTTTCTCTGTACACATAACTTTGTGGCCCAGAACAGCCTCAGCCGTGGAGTGATAAGCAGGCACATCTAGAGGGATCCCGGGATGCCAAGCTCCATATAAACTGGGCAGTGTTGTCACTGATTGTATCCCGTCCTGCTGCTCTGTGCGGGGGATGCCAGATTTTCTCTCACCGGCTTTATTACCCCCCCTCTCCTTCCTCCGATATCGGCCTCCCTACACACACAGCGCCCACAACTTTACATTAACAGCCGGGACACCCTGCAGACTGACCGTCTCCACTGCCAATCTGTGTGGAGCTCGGCACGTGCCGCCCCGGCCGCTTTCCTCCGCCTGTTACTTGTCAGAAGCATGCCACCTCACATCTCAGCACCTGAGTACAGGAGAAGGGCGGAGAATCACTCCGCCGGCCAGGACTAATTGAGGAGCGGGGCGGCATGATGTAAATGAAGAAAAAGTCCCTCCTTTACGCTCACCTCCTGGGCCCCTATGTTGTCCTGATGGGGCCCAGGAAAATGTAATTCCATCCCCCCATAAGGAAGGAGGAAGGAGAGAAGTTTCAGGAAAACAAGAACTGCAATGCTGGTGTCCCTGCTCACTAGCGCCCCCTTATAATGCGCCCATGGCACTAGCCATATGTGCCACGCCTTGGATACGCCACTGTATACGAGGGGTCTTCAAATGGTTTCCGCACTTTTATATTTTTGTTGGAAACGGTGAGGGGGGGAGGAGAAGTCATTGGTGGTGTATGAGAGCGTCATGTGACTGGTCTGTCTGGCAAGCCGGCTGACCTTGCGCTTTAGTATAAGAGTTGTCACGCTGTGGTGAAGATGGCTGGGAAAATTGGTCACTCCTGATGTACTGACGGCCTCATCTCATTTCTTGAGGCCCTAAAATGCCAGGACAGTACAAATACCCTCCTAATGACCCCTTTTTGGAAAGTAGACAGTCCAAGGTATTTAGTAAGAGCAGTGGCGTCACTAGGTTTAGTGTCACCTGGTGCCGAAAAATGTGGTGACACCCCCCCCCCTTATCAGACCAGCTCCGGGTTGGCGGCTCTGCTACTATATATATATATTATAGCTGTGTCCAGCAGCACCCACCGTTATCAGACCAGCTCAGGGGGGCAGCTCAGCTACTATATATATAAAACATATAGCTGTGTTCAGCAGCAACCCCTCACCCCCCCCCCCGCTAGCACACCATCTCTGGGGGGCTCCACCAAACCACCCACCCCTACTTATCACAGCAGCTCACCTCGGGTTTGGGCAGCAGAGGACACCCCCATTTCAATCCATCTCCCCCTGCCCGTTACACCAGCTCAGGGCAGGTGGTCAGGAGTGACAGCAGGAACACACAGGGACATTGTGGTAGAGCAGGCCCGGCACAGCAGCAAGTGATATGATAACCCCTGTGGAAGGAGTAGGGTCAGACTGGGTAGACAAGGTCCAAGATCCAAGCTGGGGTCATACACAGGAGGTCAACAGGATGTGAAGCAGAAGCATAGTCAGGAACGGAGCCAGGGTCATGCAGAGGAATAAGGAGAAGGCATCAGAGAGGTCAGGAGGCAAGCCAGGGTCATACACGGGCAGTCAGAAGGGGCGGAGTCCTTTACACAAGCCGAGGTCACAACAAGAGGTCAAGCAGAGGGAAAGTCCAGAGGTTGGCTCAGTAGTGAGGAATCAAGATAATGTAGGATACACAGGAACAAGGGGCACAGGTACGCTGAAGATCATCTAGAAGTCCTCTGTCACTGCTTCCCTCCTTAAATAGGGTGTTTGGCGCCAGTTCTGGAATTTGGGTATGTGCACGCCCAATGCGTCTGCACACATATTTGTGCAAACGGCCACCTCCATGTAGGATACTGGCAGACGTGCCAGGTCTGTGTCTTTGCGCATGCGCAGCTCTGTTCTGGGCAATGACACCATTTTAATGATAGCTGCAAATATAAAAATATTGAATTACATTTCTGTTCTATATGAAATGTTGCTTTCTGCATTGTCATCATCGGCACCCGCTCATATGGGGTGCAGGGGCGCCATCCCCCCATCAATGCGCCTGACCCCTAATCTACATGGAGGGTGCCTGACACATATAGGTAGATTCAGGTAGAGTTAGGCCGACTTATCAGTAGATAAGTCGACCTAACTCAAAATCTACGCCGGCGTTTGTTTAAGCGTATGCTCAAACAGAGATACGCTTAAACATATCTAAGATACGACGGCTTGCGCCGTCGTATCTTAGATTGCAATGTTTCGCGTGGCCGCTAGGTGGCGCTTCCATTGCGGCCGGCGTAGATTATGTAAATGAGTTTCTACGATTCACGAGCATACACCCGACCGCCGCAGTCGAGTTACGTTGTTTCCGTAAGGCCTTAGGCGGCCTAAAGTTATTACGTTATTACGTCCACGTCGAAATCAATAGGCCCGTGCGGCGTACTTAGCCGCAATGCACACTGGGAGATGTAGGCGCCCGGCGCATGCACAGTGTCAAAAAAACGTCAAAAACGTGAGGTCAAGCCTCATTTCCATACTACACACCCCCCTCCAACCAATTTGAATTAGGCGCCTTTACGCCCGCTCGGTTTAGGCTACGCCGCCGTAGATTAGCAGGTAAAATGATTTAGAATCATTACTAGCCTAGCTAATTTATGGCGGCGTAGCCTAAACAGGCTAAGCTACGCCGCTGCAAAGATTAAGCCGATCTACCTGAATCTACCTACTAGAGTTCAATGGGTTTTGTTTTTAAGCATATTATTAGAGCCTGGCTTCAAATTGGCTTAAAAAATGGTGGGCTCGAGGCGCAGAGCCCACCCAGTTGTGTGACATTAGTGAATTAATATTCGCTAATGTCTTCCTGTTTCTCCTCCAGGCCAATCAGCAAGCGGGTCCTGAGAACCGATTGGCCGGGAGTCCTTAGACCCCATTGGCCACAAGTCCCAAGTCCTGATTGGCCCGGGAGGAGAAGAGACAATCGGGACTTGAGGGGATATGTAAAGGGGGAGCTACCGAGGGCACGACCTGGTTGGGGTAAGTGCGGGGCTGGTGGGCAGCCTGGCAGGCGACTGGCTCTGCAGGGGGGGCTGCTCTGCAAGAAAATTGTCTTAGGCCCCGTACACACGAGAGGATCTATCTGCTGGAATTGATCTGCGGATCAGTTCCAGCGGATAGATCCGCTGGTGTGTACATCCCAGCGGATCTTTTTCCGCGGATTTTTTTCGGCCCGACCGATTTCCAGCAGATAAAAATTTCTTAGCATGCTAAATTGCTAAGAAATCTATCCGCTGGAATCGGCTTCAGCGGATCGATCCGGTGGTCTGTACAGACTCACCGGATCGATCCGTCTGATTCCCTCCCTCGCATGCGTCGTAATGATTCGACGCATGCGTGGGTATCCTTATATGACAGCGTCGCGCACGTCGCCGCGTCATCATCGCGGCGACGGCGCGACACGTCATCGCGAAGGGATTTCGGCGCGGATTTCGATCCGATGGTGAGTACACTCCATCGGATCCAAATCCGGGGAAATCCTCTCGTCTGTACCCGGCATAAGGAGAAAATGGGGAGTATTTACTAAAGACAAATAGACTATGCAGTGTGCAAGTGCAGTTGCATTTTACATGGGATGTAGAAAGTAATTGAGGTGAAGTTCTGCTGACTTCCATCAACCAATCATGTGCAAGAAAAAATGCTTTTTTATTACATTATCTTTGCATGTGATTCAGTTTATTTTTTTATTTTTTTTGCAAGTGAAGCGTCACCTCATTTACTAAGCTGCCCTTGCAAAGTGCACAGCCTGTTTGCCTTTAATAAATCCCTCCAATGACTTTCCTGAGCCCCGTCTCTATGAAGTGCCGACACCGACTGAGAGAACATGGAAGAAACCGGGAGGGTCTAGAGAAGACTAAACTAACTATCCCGTAACAGGAACAGATGACGACATTGAAAATCACCATAGAAAAGTAAGTTGCAGTGACCTAAAACTGCCACTAGATGTCATCATACTACTAAAAATAGAAAGATAACCTCATGCGGTTCAATACAAGACACAGAAATACATGGAAGTGGGCGGAGTAACTACTATGTACAATACGTGAGATTTTAGGTCCTGTTCACATGTCGTAAAGTGGGAACGAGCGATTTTTGTTATGTGTGATTTTCATGCGACTCCGCGTGTCACGCATTGGGCAGTCCATTCACATCAATGAGCCGCCTTATCCGTGTTTGTGACACAAAAGAAGCTCCTGATCACTTTTTTGGGGCAATAAGCTTATCGCGATTTTTAAACACGTGTCTTTCAGAGCCGTTCAGTTCTCGTGACATAATTGCACCGTGTTTGGGGTACAATTAGTAATGCCACCCGGACACGCGATTTTGGAGTCCCGGGCAGAATTGTGGTGATTCCAAATTGTGTGATGTGAATGGGACCTCAGTGATGGGGAATACATCTACTATACTGTTATTATTATTATTATTACTATGAGGATATGAGGGAGTCTTCTGGAAGGGGGTGTCAGGTAATTATTACATCCTCTTCTGCACCCCCCTCCCCCCTAGACTTTATGAGTGTGGGAGGAGCCCACTGCAAGGGGTATTATTTGTGCCCAGAGTTGGGAATTAATTCCCAGAGGAGGTGAAGAAATTCTCCCAAGGTGATTTTTGTTGTTTTTTGGATCTCTGTTTAGATTTTAACCACTTCCATACCGGACCTATTCTGACATTTCTCTCCTACATGTAAAAATCATCATTTTTTTGCTCAGAACCCCCCCAAACATTATGTATTTTTTTTTAGCAGAGAATGGACCTTAGGGAATAAAATGGCGGTTGTTGATCCTTTTTATACCACACGGCATTAGCTCCACATTTTTTCAAACGTTTTTTCATAAATTAAAAAATTAAAAAACGGTAACATTAGCCCAATTTTTTTGCATAATGTGAAAGATGGTGTTACACCGAGTAAATAGATACCTCACATGTCACGCTTTAAAATTGCGTAAACTTGTGGAATGGCACCAAACGTTTGGTACTTAAAAATATCCATAGGCGACGCTTTAAAATCTTTATCAGGTTTTAGAGAGTTACAGAGGAGGTCTAGTGCTAGAATTATTGCTCTCGCTCTAACGCATGCGACAATACCTCACATGTGTGATTTTAACGCTGTTTACGCATGAGGACGCGACTTAAGTGTGCGTTCGCATCTGTGCGCGAGAACACAGGGACAGGGGAGGTTTACATTTATTTATTGTTTATTTAAATTTTTTCAATTTTTACACCTCTTATTTTTTTGGATCAATTTTATTCCTATTACGAGGAATGTAAACATCCCTTGTAATAGGAATAGTGCGTGACAGGTCCTCTTTATGGAGATATAATAAGAAGTCCTTTGCGCTACTAGATAGAAGTAGTAGAAATGTGTATAGAACAAATAGTGATAATAAACAAATCAAATCTAGCTGCAAAACCGAATAGTGTTCACAATACACAAATATACAAAAGAGGATAAACGGGCGATTCTGCGCAGTGATGAATTATCACAAAATATACAAATATGTGACAAAGATGAATAAGTTGAATAAAGTATCCAAGTAATTCATGTCTAGTCCGTGTGATTATCCATGTTCAGACCGTCTCACATAAAAGTTCATTACATCCGGCTTGTTGTGCGCTCTCAGAACTCTCACCTCAAGAAAGTCAATAAACGGCATCAACTAGTATAGGAACCTTCAACCCTCATAGGATTCCGTCCCGCAATCTTTACTGGGATCTTCACGTCTTTATATGACCGGCCCCCGGTCACCACACATCCCAATTCCAGATAACAGGTAAGCACAGCGGCCCAGAATCTAATAACTCCAGCAAGGACATGAATTTTGTATATAACATGCGTCAATTAGTCCAGGGGTTCCGCTCAATACATTTTCACAGATATCCCCTTTCTAAACATGTTTCACATATCCAACTTCATCAGGAGAAAAAGGAGAAGGAAATTCAAACTTCAGTTCTGGATTGTAACATACAGTTTCTTCTCATGCATGGGATAGATCCAGTTCACCTTCTTAATGATAACCCCGGGGTCTGACTGTTAGCCACGCATTCTGCCACACCAGATCCTTATCCGAGCATGCAGCCTGGCAGGCCAGGAAAGGAGGAGGGACCAGCAAGCCCCGCCCCCCTCCTGAACCATGCCAGGCCACATGACCTCAGCATGGGGGGTGCTTTGGGGCAGGGGGAACTTGTTTTTTTTTATCACATCTAAGGGTCGAGTATGGATTTGGGGAGGGACCCCACGCTTTTTTTTTCTTTTGAATTTTGACATGGGGTTCCCCTTAAAATCCGAACCTGACCCGAAAGGGCATGGTATGTGTTGGCTGGGACCTCCACGCAATTTTTTTTGCAGGTGTTCTGTCGAGAAATGCCCGCGCTTGCGCAGTACGGAGCCGCCAAAAGCCTTCGAACATCGGAATTTACGATCAGTTATAGACGGCGCCAGCGCACAATAGCCGACATTGTGCCACACGCTCCCGATGCTCATGCAAGCCTGCAAGGGGCGGATTTCTATATCTCTGCTATTCTTCCTACACGTGTTTGCGGGGCGTGTTTAGCAGACATATATTTGTTTAGGAGATGTGTTTGAGTTTCATGAAAAAATCCGCCCCCATCTTAGCAGCTCTGCCCATCATTACAAAATACGCCCCCTTCTGTAGGCATCTGCCCCTCACACACACCCATCATGAAGAAATCCGCCCCTTGCAGACTTGCATGAGCATCGGGAGCGCGTGGCACAATGTTGGCTTTTGTGCACAGGCGCCGTCTACAGCTGATCGCAAATTCCAATGTTCAGCGTTTTTTCGGCGGCTCCGTACTGCGCATGCCCTGTTCTAGGTGGGTATTTCTCGACAGGGGGCATTTCTCAAATGGACACTGGCAATGTTTTATTTTTACATTCATCTGTCAGTCACTGTAACAGCTGATAAGTAATACGTAGTTAGGGACGTGGTGGTCGGCTTCCCCGCCCGCTCCTTAACGACCAGCTGATATTGAAGACGCCGGTGGTCGCCGGCTCCAAACATTCACATCTGAACCGCATCTAAAATCGCAGCTGAACCGCTAAACAGCTGCTTAGGAGATTTGCAGTGAAAACGGAGAGGAAATTCGCACCCGACATGTGTGATCTTATCCTAAGTGATTGTACTGACTGGAGGTGTCAGGAGGAAGATTGCTTACAGATAATGTGTTGGTGGTGGAAGATTAGATATCAGTGTGTGTATGTTGTTGTTTACTGGACACTACCAGTGTCTGGATTGGGAAACTTTGGGGGGTTTTACCTTAACGTACAGTGTTTTAGAATATAAAAAAAGACACATCAAATAGATAATAGAAAAAAAAAAATTTTTGTTAGACATCACCCAATCAGGAAGCTTCAAGCCAGCCATAGAGGTACTAAAAGACAAGGCATGCAGAGCCTACTATGCCATCAGGAGACGGCTGTACCACCTAAAACCACCCGTGAGAGTCCGGCTCAGAATATTTGATAGCGTCATCGCCCCAATTCTTCTTTATGGCAGTGAAGTTTGGGGTCCTGTCACCTACCCAGACAATTCAAATGGGACCCCAGCCCAACAGAAATATTCCATCTTGAATTCTGCAAGCACCTCCTCCAAGTCCATCGGAGCTCCTCCCACAGTGCTTGCCGGTCCGAGTTGGGCAGATTTCCCTTACTTCTCGCAGTACAGAAGAGGGCGCTATCATACTGGGACCACCTACAAAACAGCAGTCCCAACTCCTACCACCATACAGCCTTACTGGACAGTAAGAACCAGTCCAAGCCGTGTGGCCTGCACCAACTCATCAACACCTTGTCTACCCAAAACTCTCAGCAATGCGGCCTGATAAAATCTCAAATAAAAACCATAATAACTCCAAAGAAAAACATGTTGGAGAATGGAGACACGAAATAAAAAACTCCAAAAAACTAACAATTTACCAGTCACTGCAGAGAGAATACAAACTGGCCCCGTACCTGGAGGTGCTACAAGACCCCAAAGACAGACAGACAATGAGCTGTACAGACTGAGCGCCCACAGCCTGGAAATGGAATTAGGACGGCACAGACAGACCTACAAGCCCAGGGAGAGGAGACTGTGCCAGCAATGTGACCAGGGGGTCCCGGAGGATGAGGAACACTTCCTGCTACATTGCACCAAGTACTCATCAGTGAGGGACACTCACTTCCAGAGACTCTCCGCTCTCATCCCGGACTTCAACTCTACAGAAGAGAAGAGGAAACTCCAATTTCTACTGGGAGAAGAGGAGCCAATGGTGAAGATAGCTGCCCAATATGTGACAGTGTGTCACAGACTGAGAGGGACATGAGAAACTGAGGACTTTCACAGACTTATGTCCATTCCCCTTTATATTACCCCCCTTCCCCTTTTCCTATACAAACTCAACTGCTTTGGCAATGCTAACATGTATTTGGTCCTGCCAATAAAGCTTATTTGAATTTGAATTGAGAGAAGGGGGGAAGAGAGAGAGAGAGAAGGGGGGAGAGAGAGAGAAGGGGGGAAGAGAGATTGAGAGGGGGGGAAGAGAGATTGAGAGGGGGGAAGAGAGAGAGAGAGAGAAGGGGGGGAAGTAAGAGAGAAGGGGGGGAAGAGAGAGAGGAGAGAGAAAGGGGGAAGAGAGAGAGAAAGAAGGGGGGAGAAAGAGAGAGAGAAGGGGGAGAGAGAGAAGGGGGGAAGAGAGAGATAAGGGGGGGAGAGAGAGAGAGAGAAGAGGGAGAGAGAGAAGGCGGGAGAGAGAGAGAAGGGGAGAGGGGGGGGGGGAAGAGAGAGAGAAGGGGGGGGGAGAGAGAGAAGGGTGGGGGAAGAGAGAGGGAGGGGGTATACAGAGAGAGAGGGGTATACAGAGAGAGAGAGCGAGAGAGAGGGGTATACAGAGAGAGCGGGGGGTATACAGAGAGAGAGAGAGAGAGAGAGAGATAGAGGGATATACAGAGAGAGAGAGGGGTATACAGAGAGAGAGAGGGAGGTGTATACAGGGAGAGAGGTATACAGAGAGAGAGGGGGGTATACAGAGAGAGGGAGAGAGATAGAGGGATATACAGAGAGGGAGGGGTATACAGAGAGAGAGAGAGAGAGGGGGTATACAGAGATATATATATATAGAGAGAGAGAGATAGAGATAGAGAGAGAGATTGAGGTATACAGAGAGGATATAATATAAAAGAAGATGAACGGGGGAGGGAGAGATCTTCAGGGTGAAAACGTCTGCTCTGCTCTGCTTGCAGCCTCCTATTCACTTCTATTCACTTCATGTTCCCGCCCCCTATTTCCTGCTTCCTGGTCACATGTTTCCTGTGACATCACAAGGTTAATCTGGAGGATGGGAACTAGCTGCTACCCTGAGCTCAGCCTCACCCTGTGTAGGAGAATCTCACCCCTCCCCCATCCACACTCCTCTCCGGTTTCAGAGACTTTGAGTTTCATTTCTCTTCTGCTGTGAGCGATGGCGTCTGCTGATCTGAGAGCTGAGCTGGAATGTTCCGTCTGTCTGAACATTTATACCGATCCTGTAACCCTGAGATGTGGTCACAACTTCTGCCGGGTCTGTATTGATCGTGTGCTGGATACACAGGAGGGGTCTGGAGATTTCTTCTGTCCTGTATGCAGAAAAAGGTTCAGGAGTCGTCCTGCACTGCAGAGGAACACAACACTACATAACATAGCAGAGACTTTCCTGTCTCCTCAGCCAGATCCGGAGGAGTCCGGGGTCTTCTGTACTCACTGTGTGGAGTCTCCTGTACCTGCTGTTAGATCCTGTCTACACTGTGAGGTTTCTCTGTGTGATAAACACCTGAGAGTCCACAAAAAGTCCCCAGAACACGTCTTATGTGACCCCACCTTGTCCATGGAGAGCAGGAAATGCTCCGTCCATAAGAAGATCCTGGAGTATTACTGCACTGAGGATGACACCTGTGTCTGTAAATTTTGTGTGACTGGAGAACATCGAGGACACCAGGTGGAGACACTGGATGAGGCTTCTGAGAAAAAGAAGGAGACACTGAGGAATGTTCTGCAGAAACATCTGACAAAGAGAGAGGAGACGGAGGAAAGAGTCCAGAGTCTGCAGGAACACAGGAGGGAAGTAGAAGAAGAAGCAGCTGGTGACACCGAGAGAGTCACTGTCCTGTTTAGAGACCTCAGAAGACGTCTGGAAGATCTGGAGAAGAGAGCCCTGAGGGAAATCTCCGAGCGGGCAGAGCGGATCTCCATCTCCATAGTGGATTTCATCTGGGATCTGGAAATAAAGAAGGAGGAGCTGTCCATGAAGATGCGTCACATTGAGGAGCTGTGTAACATGACGGATCCACTGACTGTCTTACAGGAATCAGACACAGGTGACTTGTGTGATACTGAGGATGGAGATAATGAGGACAGAGAGAGACATGAGGAGCTCCTCCATGATGGAGGGGGTCTGGGTGTGGTGGGGGTCTTACACACAGGTTTATCTGATATAATAACAGAGGTAAATGTATACTTCCATATACAGGGAGCTGCAGACATATTACTGGATGGAAACACAGCTAGTAATGATCTACAGATATCAGATGACAGGAAAACTGTATCCAAGTCAAATAGGAAACAGAATTACCCCAAAACACCAGAGAGATTTCAGCAATGGCGTCAGGTGATGAGCAGTCAGAGTTTCTCCTCAGGGAGACATTACTGGGAAGTGGATGTCGGGGGATCAGATGAATGGAAAGTCGGGATGTGTTACCCCAGTATAGAGAGGAGAGAGTGGGAGGAGTCATTGATTGGAAATAATAGGAAGTCCTGGGGATTGTATTGGAATGGTAATGATTATTGTGTGATACATGACAGTAAAATGACCCTCTTACCCCCCAATCCCCCCAGTAACAGAGTCAGGATAGATCTGGATTATGAGGCCGGGCGGATCTCCTTTTATGATCTGTGTGTTCCGATCCGACACCTCCACACCTTCACCAGCACCTTCACTGAGCCCCTCCATGCTGGGTTATGTGTATGGAGAGGTTGTATAAAGATATGTGGGGGGAGGGGGGAGATGAGACATCACAGGGACAGTCAGTAGGATTAGTTGATTGTTCAGCCAATGATTGGAGGAAGTGGTGACTCCTGGGAGAAGTATGAGGACTGCCATTGCTGGCCTCCTTCTGAAAATGCTAGTTTCTTGGCTTTGTACTTGTGCCGGGTCAAACACTGGGACAGTATCAAATCCAAAGCATAGACATGACAGCCAGGGAACTAGCATTCTCAAACGGAGAGTTTAGCAATGGCAGCCCCCATAATTCTCTCATGACAGATGTCCTTTTACCCCTTGCTGACCATCATCTGTATATATACAGCCAGTCAACAAGAGGTTATACCAAGGTCATGGCCACAGAAACCGGCGATCGATCGGCTGTTTTGTAAAAGTAATCTGGGTGGCTTTACAATGTCCAATCACTTTTACACAGTGAAAGACCATCCCCCCTCCCGTCACTTCCTGCAGAGCTACCCCCCGGCTCTCCCAGTCCTCCCAGGAGCCGGGGACTGTGGTAAGTAGGGATGGGCTTTGGTGTATTCGCACACTTCACGTGTAGAGCCCGCCAGGAAGTCGGCACGGCGCTGCGCTAATCACAGGCAGGGAGACAGGGAGACATTGTCCCGATGCTCGGCTGCAGAGATCGGGAAATGTCTCACTGCCTGTGATTAGCGCAGCGCCGTGCCGACTTCCTGGCGGGCTCTACACATGGAGTATGCGAACACACCAGAGCCCATCCCTAGTGGTAAGTGTCCAGGACGGGATCATGCTGAGGAGATGGAGGAACATCATTTCTGTGATCTCCTCTGGGATGAATGAATCCAGAAGTGATAACGATTTTGGGGCTGAAATGATTAATAAATAAAATCGATAATGAAAATCGTTGTCGATGATTTTCATTATCGATACGTTGGTCTGCACGCACCTTCCTCCCTGCCTATCAGTCCTGCCTCCGTCCGAGTGTTACACAATCCCCTGTGTACAAGCCGCTTTCTCATAGTGTCACTCATGTGACCGGGCACGTCCGCCTCTCTCCTCCTCGCTGATATCAGCGGGGTATTCTCAGCTCCGCCCACTTTTCTGCCCCAAGGGAAAAGAGACAGGAGAGAAGCAGTGGTGAGTGCCGAGCTGCAATAAGGTAGCGGCAAAACATTCATACAATGGCAAAACATTGCTTTTTTTGGGGGGAGGACAAGTGCCCCATTATTGGTGTTGGGGGGAGGAATAGTGCCCCATCATTGGAGTCCAGAGGGGAGTAGTGCCCCATCATTGATGTTCTGGGGGGAAAAGCCCCCCTGTGTTTGGTGTTTTTGGGGGGTAGTGCCACATTATTGGTGTTCTGGGTGGAATAGTGCCCCATCTTTGGTGTTCTGGGGGCGAATAGTGTTCCGTGTTTGGTGTTCTGGGGGGAATAGTTCCCCATTATTGGTGTTCTGGGGGGAATAGTGCCCCACCATTGCTGTTCCCGGGTGGAGATAGACCCATCACAGGTGTTCTGGGGGGAATAGTTCCCCATTATTGGTGTTCTGGGGAGGAATAGTGTCCCATTATTGGTGTTCTGGGGGGGAATAGTTCCCCACCATTGGTGTTCCTGGGGGGGTTGTACTATAAACCCCATCATGACAGGATACCTATATATGATCTGTGTAACACTCCGTTTTTTCATTACCATTTTAAATAAACAAAAAAATAGCATATTACATTTTTTTTTATGATTTTCGGCCAACTAATCCATTATGAAAATAATCGTTAGTTGCAGCCCTAAATGATTTCATCACTTCCAGTTTCAGAGCTTCTCTTCTGCCCTCTGGAGGTCAGGAGAGACATTGCAGGGTGTAATAGACCATAAAGAGGACCTGTCACCTGCCAAAAGCTATCACAAGGGGGCTCTCCGGTGCCGGTTATTTTATTCCTCATTTTCGACGAATGTCGGCAGTTTTCAGTCCTGGAAATCCACGTCTCCTTCATACAGGAGAGAATTCTGGGAAATCTCTGGCAGAAAACATGGCCAGGAATGAGTCTGCCCAATCTCCTGTTATATGATAATAGCAGACCATTAGCTGGGACTCTCCCTGGCTTGTCTTATGTTATCTCCGCTTTATCACATAATGATGATACAAAAGTCTACATTGTAATGTAAAGTGATGTTTTATTATATTATGGGGGTGTAATATAGAGATATGGGGGGGATACTGGAATGTTCTTGGGGGTTCATTTTGCTCACATGTTGTTGGATCATTTAACCCCTTCAAGACCAGAATGTTTCACCCCCTTCCTGCCCAGGACATTTCTCAGTTTTCAGCGTTGTCACACTTTGAATGACATCTACTCAGTCATACAACACTGTACCCAAATTATATTTTATGTATTTTTTTAACGGATAGAGCTTTATTTTGGTTATATTTAATCACCATTGTTTTTCTTCTAAGTAATGGGAAAAAAAAAACTTTCTTAATTTCTGTTATAAAATTTTGCAAATAAATAATCTTTTTACATTTACGGTCAAAATGTATTCGGCTCCATTTCTTTGGTAAAAAGATCAGAATTCTTGTATATTATGTAGTCTGTGTCAGGCTGGGGTCACACCTAATACCGATGCGGCTCTCAGCAGGGGTCCTGTGTGTCCCGTTCTAGGTTCCGATTTCACCCCAAATTTTTGTCTGAATTCGGACCTGAAACGGCCCAAAAGACGCACAGGACCCCCCCTGTGCAAATTTCCCCCGGAGCCACAGTGGGAATATGTGAAGCGGCTCCATAGAGAGTCGGTCAAAATCTCCTGCTATTGCGAATGGAATGCGGGGAACCCACATCCAATTCACAATGGTGGGAACCCAGCCTGAAAGTTAAAGAGTCTACAGACTATGGGATATATACGAGCAGAGGCGTATCTAGTGAAAATGGCGCCTATGGCGAGCACTGAAACTCCGCCCCCTGTCAAAACATTTTAAGTGTACAGGGCGGTGTTCTCACTGCGAGAAATGCACACAGATATTCAGGACATCCACAGGCAGGCAGACCAATTCATATCAATTGGGATCCAGCAGCTGCATGAACACAGCCCCTGCTTTCACCTTGATATGTGTTTGGGTGGCGGAAGTAAAAGGCCCCGAGCACAGACAGTGTGCATTCAAGGACACGCACCCGCACCCAAAATGGATGTCATATTGGGAAAAATAACCCTCCCTTCCCCCATCCAACAACTCTAGTTCTACATGAAAGTATGAAGGAGACCTGCCCCCCCCCAGGGAAGGTGCCCTCCATGACGGGTACCTGAGCAGGGTTTGGAGATCTCAAAGAGCACAGCGCCAGTCTCCAGGTCCCGGGTCTTGAAGCAAGTGAAGTCAATGCTGAACACATTCTCCTCAGGTCTGCACAGATAATCTGATGACAGAAGACGAGGGCTGCAACTAACCATTATTTTCAGAATCAATTCCTTGGCCGATTATTGTTTCCATTAATCGGATAATAGCCTTAAATTGGGCCAATTTGTTGTTGGGCAGATTACAAAACACAAATTGCCGCAAAAACACATTCCACGCTTTTCTGCAGCTTCTCCATTGAAGTATATTGAACCAAAAAACAAACAAAATGGCACCGTTTTGCGTTAAAAAGTCCCCGCCCCTTTCCAAATACGCAGCAGCTGAAAGAAAATCCTGGAAGTGAACGTGTCCCATAGGAAAACATGGAACTGAACTGTAGTGTGTTTCTGCAAAAAGCACCAAAACACAGAGGTGTGACCCAGGCCTGAGATGTTTAGTAACATAATGGGGGGGTAAAAAAACAAAAATAAGTACAAAAAGCGCAAATAATCGCTACTGTAAGGGGTTCATTTTGTTACTGTGGGACAGTGAAAGTGATATTTACAGGAGCCATTTGCTTTTTTGTACTATAAAGGGGTAATTTTAGTTTTTTTAACCCCATTATGTTACTGGCCGATTAATCGATTATGAAAATTGTAATCGATTAATTTCATAATCGATTAGATGTTTCGGCCCTACAAGTGACGTTAATGACGCACAGCGCCTAGCGCAGGCCTGTGACAGGTCTCCTGACAGTAAGAGCGTTCTATTACACTGCCAGCGCCTGAAAAACGCTGGTAAAGCGCTGATAAAACTCGCAGCACTTTACCGGCATTTTCCGAACCCTAGCAGGGCGCTTTTACCCCCCACTAGTGGCTGAATAAAGGGTTAAAAGCATCGCCGCCAAGGCGTTTTGCAGGCGCTTCCCTTTGATTTCAATGGGAAGGGGCACTTTAGGAGCCGTGTATTCACCGCACCAAAAGCGCTGCAAAGAAGCGGCTCGCAGGACTTTTTTTGACACCCTGCCAGCGCAGCGCCTCGGTGTGAAAGCACTCGGGCCTTCACATTGGGATTGCAGATGCGGCTTCTTTCAGGTGCTATTTTTAGCGCTAAAGCGCCTGAAAAACGCCCCAGTGTGAAAGGGGTGTAACTTATTCTCTGTGATCCGGCTCAGGCCTAGGACATGCTTCCGGTCTCGGCTCCTTCAGGCCTAACAACTCCTGTTTGATTGACCGCAGCCACTCCCGGAGCTCCCCATCATCCCCCTCCCTCCCATGCATGCGCCTTTCTCACCGTCACACAAGGACTGCCATCAGCAGGGTCACAACAAAGCTGCCAGTGGGTCCCTCTGGAATCACTCCCATCGCTAGTGACCAACATTCTGTAGTATTCTGAGAGGAGGAAATTCCACAGAGGTAGGTGGAAGGTTCTGTGCCACTGAACCTTTGTCACCTAGCAACAGAGTCTCCCACCTGACATGAGCCTGAGAGGAAGGGGCTTCTCTGAGAAATGATACTGTGAGGAAACAGGAATCATTCATACAGACTGTGAGGTAGAATGGAAGCTCTGACCCTATCACTGCCTACCTGAGTCTCTGTCCCTCTCTGTCCTCCTCAGTTCAGGACCTCCAGGATTCTGCTAGGAAGACAAGTTCCAGCGGGTCTATGGCTGGGTCAGTCATATCTGTGGGGGGTCTATGGCTGGCTCAGTCATATCTGTGGGGGGGGGTCTATGGCTGGGTCAGTCATATCTGTGGGGGGGGTCTATGGCTGGGTCAGTCATATCTGTGGGGGGGTCTATGGCTGGGTCAGTCATATCTGTGGGGGGGGTCTATGGCTGGGTCAGTCATATCTGTGGGGGGGTCTATGGCTGGGTCAGTCGTATCTGTGGGGGGGGCTATGGCTGGGTCAGTCATATCTGTGGGGGGGTCTGTGGCTGGGTCAGTCATATCTGTGGGGGGGTCTATGGCTGGGTCAGTCATATCTGTGGGGGGGTCTATGGTTTGGTCAGTCATATCTGTGGGGGGGTCTATGGCAGGGTCAGTCATATCTGTGGGGGGGTCTATGGCTGGGTCAGTCATATCTGTGGGGGGGGGGGGGGGGGTCTATGGCTGGGTCAGTCATATCTGTGGGGGGGTCTATGGCTGGGTCAGTCATATCTGTGGGGGGGTCTATGGCTGGGTCAGTCATATCTGTGGGGGGGTCTATGGCTGGGTCAGTCATATCTGTGGGGGGGTCTATGGTTTGGTCAGTCATATCTGTGGGGGGGTCTATGGCTGGGTCAGTCATATCTGTGGGGGGGGGGGTCTATGGCTGGGTCAGTCATATCTGGGGGGGGGTCTATGGCTGGGTCAGTCATATCTGTGGGGGGGTCTATGGCTGGGTCAGTCATATCTGTGGGGGGGTCTATGGCTGGGTCAGTCATATCTGTGGGGGGGGGGGGTCTATGGCTGGGTCAGTCATATCTGTGGGGGGGTCTATGGCTGGGTCAGTCATATCTGTGGGGGGGTCTATGGCTGGGTCAGTCATATCTGTGGGGGGGTCTATGGCTGGCTCAGTCATATCTGTGGGGGGGTCTATGGCTGGGTCAGTCATATCTGTGGGGGGGTCTATGGCTGGGTCAGTCATATCTGTGGGGGGGTCTATGGCTGGGTCAGTCATATCTGTGGGGGGGGGGGGTCTATGGCCGGGTCAGTCATATCTGTGGGGGGGTCTATGGCTGGGTCAGTCATATCTGTGGGGGGGTCTATGGCTGGGTCAGTCATATCTGTGGGGGGGTCTATGGCTGGGTCAGTCATATCTGTGGGGGGTCTATGGCTGGCTCAGTCATATCTGTGGGGGGGGGTCTATGGCTGGGTCAGTCATATCTGTGGGGGGGGTCTATGGCTGGGTCAGTCATATCTGTGGGGGGGTCTATGGCTGGGTCAGTCATATCTGTGGGGGGGTCTATGGCTGGGTCAGTCATATCTGTGGGGGGGGTCTATGGCTGGGTCAGTCATATCTGTGGGGGGGTCTATGGCTGGGTCAGTCATATCTGTGGGGGGGTCTATGGCTGGGTCAGTCATATCTGTGGGGGGGTCTATGGCTGGGTCAGTCATATCTGTGGGGGGGTCTATGGCTGGGTCAGTCATATCTGTGGGGGGGTCTATGGTTTGGTCAGTCATATCTGTGGGGGGGTCTATGGCTGGGTCAGTCATATCTGTGGGGGGTCTATGGCTGGGTCAGTCATATCTGTGGGGGGGTCTATGGCTGGGTCAGTCATATCTGTGGGGGGGTCTATGGCTGGGTCAGTCATATCTGTGGGGGGGGGTCTATGGCTGGGTCAGTCATATCTGTGGGGGGGTCTATGGCTGGGTCAGTCATATCTGTGGGGGGGTCTATGGCTGGGTCAGTCATATCTGTGGGGGGGTCTATGGCTGGGTCAGTCATATCTGTGGGGGGGTCTATGGCTGGCTCAGTCATATCTGTGGGGGGGTCAATGGCTGGGTCAGTCATATCTGTGGGGGGGTCTATGGCTGGGTCAGTCATATCTGTGGGGGGGTTTATGGCTGGGTCAGTCATATCTGTGGGGGGGGGGGGTCTATGGCTGGGTCAGTCATATCTGTGGGGGGGTCTATGGCTGGGTCAGTCATATCTGTGGGGGGGTTTATGGCTGGGTCAGTCATATCTGTGGGGGGGGGGGGTCTATGGCTGGGTCAGTCATATCTGTGGGGGGGTCTATGGCTGGCTCAGTCATATCTGTGGGGGGGACTATGGCTGGGTCAGTCATATCTGTGGGGGGGGGGGGGGTCTATGGCTGGGTCAGTCATATCTGTGGGGGGGTCTATGGCTGGGTCAGTCATATCTGTGGGGGGGGCTATGGCTGGGTCAGTCATATCTGTGGGGGGGTCTATGGCTGGGTCAGTCATATCTGTGGGGGGGTCTATGGCTGGGTCAGTCATATCTGTGGGGGGTCTATGGCTGGGTCAGTCATATCTGTGGGGGGGTCTATGGCTGGGTCAGTCATATCTGTGGGGGGGTCTGTGGCTGGGTCATACATATCTGTGGGGGGGTCTATGGCTGGGTCAGTCATATCTGTGGGGGGGTCTATGGCTGGGTCAGTCATATCTGTGGGGGGGGGTCTATGGCTGGGTCAGTCATATCTGTGGGGGGGGGGTCTATGGCTGGGTCAGTCATATCTGTGGGGGGGGGGGTCTATGGCTGGGTCAGTCATATCTGTGGGGGGGGTCTATGGCTGGGTCAGTCATATCTGTGGGGGGGTCTATGGCTGGGTCAGTCATATCTGTGGGGGGTCTATGGCTGGGCCAGTCATATCTGTGGGGGGATCTATGGCTGGGTCAGTCATATCTGTGGGGGGGGGGTCTATGGCTGGGTCAGTCATATCTGTGGGGGGGTCTATGGCTGGGTCAGTCATATCTGTGGGGGGGGGTCTATGGCTGGGTCAGTCATATCTGTGGGGGGTTTATGGCTGGGTCAGTCATATCTGTGGGGGGGTCTATGGCTGGGTCAGTCATATCTGTGGGGGGGTCTATGGCTGGGTCAGTCATATCTGTGGGGGGGGGTCTATGGCTGGGCCAGTCATATCTGTGGGGGGGGTCTATGGCTGGGTCAGTCATATCTGTGGGGGGTCTATGGCTGGGTCAGTCATATCTGTGGGGGGGGTCTATGGCTGGGTCAGTCATATCTGTGGGGGGGTCTTTCTCTGTACACATAACTTTGTGGCCCAGAGCAGCCTCAGCCGTGGAGTGATAAGCAGGCACATCTAGAGGGATCCCGGGATGCCAAGCTCCATATAAACTGGGCAGTGTTGTCACTGATTGTATCCCGTCCTGCTGCTCTGTGTGTGCGGGGGATGCCAGATTTTCTCTCACCGGCTTTATTACCCCCCTCTCCTTCCTCCGATATCGGCCTCCCTGCACACACAGCGCCCACAACTTTACATGAACAGCCGGGACACCCTGCAGACTGACCGTCTCCACTGCCAATCTGTGTGGAGCTCGGCACGTGCCGCCCCGGCCGCTTTCCTCCGCCTGTTACTTGTCAGAAGCATGCCACCTCACATCTCAGCACCTGAGTACAGGAGAAGGGCGGAGAATCACTCCGCCGGCCAGGACTCATTGAGGAGCGGGGCGGCATGATGTAAATGAAGAAAAAGTCCCTCCTTTACGCTCACCTCCTGGGCCCCTATGTTGTCCTGATGGGGCCCAGGAAAATGTAATTCCATCCCCCCATAAGGAAGTAGGAAGGAGAGAAGAACTGCAATGCTGGTGTCCCTGCTCACTAGCGCCCCCTTATAATGCGCCCATGGCACTAGCCATATGTGCCACACCTTGGATACGCCACTGTATACGAGGGGTCTTCAAATGGTTTCCGCACTTTTATATTTTTGTTGGAAACGGTGAGGGGGGGGAGGAGAAGTCATTGGTGGTGTATGAGAGCGTCATGTGACTGGTCTGTCTGGCAAGCCGGCTGACCTTGCGCTTTAGTATAAGAGTTGTCACGCTGTGGTGAAGAAGACTGGGAAAATTGGTCACTCCTGATGTGCCGACGGCCTCATCTAATTTCTTGAGGCCCCTAAAATGCCAGGACAGTACAAATACCCTCCTAATGACCCCTTTTTGGAAAGTAGACAGTCCAAGGTATTTAGTAAGAGCAGTGGCGTCACTAGGTTTAGTGTCACCTGGTGCCAAAAAATGTGGTGTCACCCCCCTTCCTTATCAGACCAGCTCCGGGTTGGCGGCTCTGCTACTATATATATATTATAGCTGTGTCCAGCAGCACCCACCGTTATCAGACCAGCTCAGGGGGGCAGCTCAGCTAATATGTATGTGTATATATATATATATAGCTGTGTTTGGCAGCACCCCCATCCTTACCCCCTCCCCCCTTAACAGATTAGCTCAAGGTGGGCAGCTCAGCTACTATATATATATAACACAAGGGCGGATCCAGAGTCTAGTCTCGGGAGGGGCACTGCCGGAAAATAAGGTGTTGCTTACAGAACTCAATTAGGTGTCCGGTGTGTCCGCTGCAATGTTGCAGCACCGCTAAAAAATCAATGATCGCCGCCATTACTAGTAAAAAATATTTAAATACAAATGCCATAAATCTATCCCATAGTTTGTAGATGATTGTCAGAGACTGCAGACATGATACAAGTGATGGTCAGAGACTGCAGACATGGTACAAGGGATGGTCAGAGACTGCAGACATGGTACAAGAGATGGTCAGAGACTGGAGACATGGTACAAGAGATGGTCAGAGACTGGAGACATGGTACAAGAGATGGTCAGACGTGGTACAAGAGATCAATGCAGCCTTATCAGTGCCCATCATTGCAGCCTCACTGTACATATGAATGCAGCCCCACTGTATATATGAACGCAGCCCCACTTTTGTATATAAATTCAGTCCCACTTTAGTATATTAATGCAGTCCCACTTTTGTATATAAATTCAGTCCCACTTTTGTATATAAATGCAGTCCCACTTTTGTATATAAATGCAGTCCCACTTTTGTATATAAATACAGCCCCACTTGTGTATATAAATGCAGTCCCACTTTTGTATATAAATTCAGTCCCACTTGTGTATATAAATGCAGTCCTACTTTTGTATATAAATGCAGCCCCACTTTTGTCTATGAATGCAGCACCACTTTTGTCTATGAATGCAGTCCCACTTTTGTATATAAATTCAGTCCCACTGTATATATACATTCAGTCCCACTTTTGTATATAAATGCAGCCCCACTTTTGTCTATGAATGCAGCCCCACTTTTGTCTATGAATGCAGTCCCACTTTGTCTAAGAATGCAGCCCCACTTTTGTATATAAATTCAGTCCCACTTTTGTATATAAATGCAGTCCCACTTTTGTATATAAATGCAGTCCCACTTTTGTATATAAATACAGCCCCACTTGTGTATATAAATGCAGTCCCACTTTTGTATATAAATGCAGTCCCACTTGTGTATATAAATTCAGTCCCACTTGTGTATATAAATGCAGCCCCACTTTTGTAAATAAATTCAGTCCCACTTTTGTATATAAATGCAGCCCCACTTTTGTTTATGAATGCAGTCCCACTTTTGTCTATGAATGCAGTCCCACTTTGTCTATGAATGCAGTCCCACTTTTAATAAACCAGGAAGTAGACACCTCCGCCCAGCATCTGGGATAATAGACATAGAGAACCCAAACAAGATTTACTGATAAAGCCTCCTCCGTCTTCTGAAAAACCTGAACGCAAGTCAAGAAGCAACAGTTAGAACAGCTTATGGAACAACTGACTGGTTCAAAATTGAGAAAGGAGGGTGTAAAGGATGTATATTGTCACCCAGTAACAGTGTGTCCATAGAGGGCGCAGGAGCGCGGCCCCCTCTCTCTTGCACCCGTCTAATAGGCATCCTTATTAGAGCCGTGGGCTCTAATAGGGCATCCAAATTGGTAAGCAGTGGGCGCACTGCTGTGCGTTCGCTTCTTACGTAGTACTGTACTGTGCTAGGGAAATTATGTATTCATTTCCCTAACACTGACCCACCTGTCAGCCAATCAGGTGACACCGGGTCTGGTTACCCAGTGTGATTGGCTGAGGTGACAGGCGCTGTGATTGGACGTCTATCAGGTGTCCATTCATAGTGGAAGAGGACGGGAGAAGACATCGAGGACTCGGAGGGAACCTGGAGGACAGCGCTGACAGGCAAGTGCCGGGCGGGGGGACACACTGGCAGAATTTGATGGGGCAAACTGGAGGCAATTGATGGGGCAAACTGGCAACAATTGATGGGGCAAACTGGCGGTAAATTGATGTGGCAAACTGGTGGCAATTGATGGGGCAAACTGGCAACAATTGATGGGGCAAACTGGCAACAATTGATGGGGCAAACTGGCGGCAATTGATGGGGCAAACTGGCAACAATTGATGGGGCAAACTGGCGGCAATTGATGGGGCAAACTGGCAACAATTGATGGGGCAAACTGGCAACAATTGATGGGGCAAACTGGAGACAATTGATGGGGCACACTGGCAACAATTGATGGAGCAAACTGGCGGCAATTGATGGGGCAAACTGGCGGTAAATTGATGGGGCAAACTGGTGGCAATTGATGGGGCAAACTGGCAACAATTGATGGGGCAAACTGGCAACAATTGATGGGGCAAACTGGCAACAATTGATGGGGCAAACTGGCGGCAATTGATGGGGCAAACTGGCAACAATTGATGGGGCAAACTGGCGGCAATTGATGGGGCAAACTGGCGGCAATTGATGCAGCACATTTGATGGTTACAGTAGCTGCATTTTATGGCACAGTGGTGGCAATTCATGGGCACAGTGGCAGCGTTTAATGGGCACAGTGGTGGCAATTGATGGGTACAGTGGCTGCCTTTGATGGTACAGTGGCTGCCTTTGATGGTACAGTGGCTGCATTTGATGGGCACAGTGGCTGCATTTGATGGGCACAGTGGCTGCATTTGATGGGCACAGTGGCGACAATTGATGGCACAGTGGCTGCGTTTGATGGGCACAGTGGCGACAATTGATGGCACAGTGGCTGTGTTTGATGGGCACAGTGGTGGCAATTGATGGCCCAGTGGCTGCGTTTGATGGCACAGTGGCTGCGTTTGATGGGCACAGTGGTGGCAATTGATGGCACAGTGGCGGCAATTGATGGCACAGTGGCTGCGTTTGATGGGCACAGTGGTGGCAATTGATGGCACAGTGGTGGCAATTGATGGCCCAGTGGCTGCGTTTGATGGCACAGTGGCTGCGTTTGATGGGCACAGTGGTGGCAATTGATGGCACAGTGGCGGCAATTGATGGCACAGTGGCTGCGTTTGATGGGCACAGTGGCAGCAATTGATGGCCCAGTGGCTGCGTTTGATGGCACAGTGGCTGCGTTTGATGGGAACAATGAGGCTGCAAATGTTTTGGGTTCTTTTTCAGTTTGTTTGCGCCCCCCCAGAAAATGTTGAGCACCAGCCGCCACTGTTGTCACTCTGCTTATGTAACTTCTATGCAGAGTACATCATGCAAAATGCCAGGATCAACAAATCACAAGCCGGAGAAATATCAACAACCTGAGATATGCAGACAATACCACACTAATGGCAGAAAGTGAAGAAGAACTAAAGAGTCTCTTAACCACTTCAATAAACGGGCATTTTCACCCCCTTCCTGCCCAGGCCAATTTTCAGCTTTTAGCGCTGTCACACTTTGAATGACAATTACTCAGTCATACAACACTGTACACATATGAAATGTTTTTTCCCCACAAACAGAGCTTTCTTTCGGTATTCGATCACCTCTGCGGTTTTTACTTTTTGTGCTGTAAACAAAAAAACAACTGACAATTTAAAAAAAAAAACAATATTTTTGAATTCTTCTATAATAAATATCCCAATTTAAGAGAAAAAAAATCTCAGTTTAGGCCGATACGTATTCTTCTACATATTTTTGGTAACAAAAAAAATCGCAATAATATTGATTGGTTCACGCAAAAGTTATAGCGTCTACAAAATAGGGGGTCGATTTTTGTCATTTTTTTTACTAGTAATGGCGGTTACCTGCGATTTTTGTCAGGACTGCGATATTGCGGCGGACACATCGGACGCTCTGTCCGAACTGTTCACTCATCCCTAGTCCTGATCTCTGTAGTAGAGGGTCTGGCAGGGAGTCTGGAAAGTCCTGTTCAGGATTTACACATCTCCCAGGCCCCTTCCCAGCCCTCTGATCCTCGGTACACTCCGGGTTTTTCTCTCTCCCTATTGGGCGGTTTAGGGTCACCTGGGACACACAGGCGGAGCTCTGTAGTCTGCGGAGCAGACAGGAGGGATCTGTTCAGATCTGAGGTTGGTGATCCTGGGAAGAGTTTGTATTGTGAAGCTGACAAGTGTTAGGACTGTGCAGCCGGTGAAGTAGGACTGCTATTGTGTAGTGAGTGCCGGGACACGGCTAGGGGTTTGGTTGGAAGGTTGGGACTGGTTATCTCTGGAGCTCTGTACACCGTCTGTATATAACCTGGAAATATCTCCAATACATGGACCTCCGCTGGTCAGGAGATCACTGGACTGGGGTGTGATATTGAATGGTGATGGTGATAGTGGTGGGGATTTAGTGGCAATATAACATGTTTGGTGATTAATAATCCGTTTTATAGAGGTGTACACTTCACACCAACAAGAGGGACAACTGAGGAGGAGACGGGGACAGAGGGACTTGGTTCCATAGAGCAGTGGTCATCAACCTTGTCCTGCAGGGCCCACTAACAGGCCAGGTTTGCAAGATAACTGAAATACATCACAGCTGATATCATTTGCTCCTCAGTGATTGCAGTATTCTAGACTGCATCTCCCCAAGGTAATACATAAAACCTGGCCTGTTAGTGGGCCCTGCAGGACAGGGTTGATGACCACTGCCATAGAGGGACAATCCCTCCAAATGAAGGACACTTGGGAACTATGTATAACATGTATGTCCAGCCAAAATTCATTGTTCTTAGTTCTGGATGGAGTGGGGAAGGATTAGATCCCCTGGCAGATTTTACTGCTATCTGTGTCTCTGTTAGAGGTTTCCTCTCACTTCCTGTCTTGGTGACAACATTTTCACCAGACAGGAAGTGAGAGGAATTCTCTGGCTGCAACACAGAGAGAAAAGAAAATCTTTTTCTTTAGTAGAGTAAGAGACCCTGTTGGAGATTTTACTTCACTTCCTGTTTAACCCCTTAATCCCCGGACCATTTTGTTGCAAAAGGACCAGACCCCTTTTTGCGATTCGGCACTGCGTCGCTTTAGCTGACAATTGCGCGGTCGTGCGACGTGGCTCCCAAACAAAATTAACCTCCCTTTATCACCAAAAATAGAGATTTCTTTTGGTGGTATTTGATCACCTCTGCTGTTTTTATTTTTTGCGCTATAAACAAAAAAAAGAGCAACAATTTTGAAAACAATTCAATATTTTTTTACTTTTTGCTATAAAAATATCAATAAAAAAATATATATAATAAACTTTTTTTCCTCAGTTTAGGCCGATACATATTCTACATATTTTTGGTAAAAAAAAAAAAAACATTTATTGATTGGTTTGTGCAAAAGTTATAGCGTCTACAAAATAGGTGATAGTTTTATGGCGTTTTTATTAATATATATATATCTTTTAGTAGTAATGGTGGCGTTCTGCGATTTATTTATTTATTTTTATTGTGACTGCGACATGGCGGACACATTGGACACTTTTGGGACCATTGTCATTTTTACAGCGATCAGTGCTATAATTTTTACAGCGATTGGAGCTATAAAGATGCACTGATTACTGTAAAAATGACACTGGCGGTGAAGGGGTTATCCTGTATGGGGCGCTGAAGGGGTTAAGTGTGACCTAAAGAGTGATTCTTACTGTTAGGGGGCGTGGCCTGGCGTGACACGTCACTGATCGTTGTTCCCTATGACAGGGAACAGACGATCAGTGAGATGCCACTAGGAAGAACAGGGAAGGTTTGTTTACACTTGCCTCCCCCCGTTCTTCAGCTCTGTGACCTGATCGCGGTACACTGGTGGCATTCGGGTTTGCGGGTCCCGTGGGAGCAGTCACGGAGTTCCCGACAGGGTCGCGAGCACACCGGCGCGCTTGCGACCCACGGCTGCCGATGTACATTTTTTTTCAAATTACTTAGAACCCCCAAACACTATACATTTTTTTTCTAACGCCCTAGAGAATAAAATGGTGGTCATTGCAATACTTTTTGTCACACCGTATTTGTGCAGCGGTCTTACAAGCGCACATTTTTAGGGGGGAAAATACACTTTTTTTAATTAAATACTAAGGCAACCGTAAAGTTAGCCAAACTTGTTTTTATATTGTGAAAGATAATTTTACGCCGAGTAAATTGATACCCAGCGTGTCACGCTTCAAAATTGCGCCCGCTCGTGGAATGGCGACAAAATTTTACTCTTAAAAATCTCCATAGGCAACGTTTAAAAAATTCTACAGGTTGCATGTTTTGAGTTACAGAGGAGGTCTAGGGCTAGAATTATTGCTCTCGCTCTAACAATCGCGGCGATGCCTCACATGTGCGGTTTGAACACCGTTTTCATATGTAAGCGCTACTCACGTATGCGTTTGTTTCTGCACGCAAGCTCGTCGAGACGGGGCGCTTTACTTTTTTTTTTTTTTTTTACACTGTTTTTAAAAATAAAACAAAAGATTTGGGCAACTTTATTCCTATTACAAGGAATGTAAACATCCCTTGTAATAGAAAAAAGCATGACAGGTCCTCTTATATATGAGAGATGGGGGGTCAAAAAGACATCACCACCCCTTTTAGGAGCTATGGGCGGAAGAGATGTTTTGACGTCGCTTCCGTCTTGCTATGGTATGGAGACGGGTGAGGGCCCATCTTCCCCTCACTCGTATCCATACCAAGCAGGAGAGAGGACCCGATCGCCTCCGCTGCTACCAAACGGCTCCGGTAAGCGGCAGAGGTCACGGGAGAGCGGTGGGAGGGGGGCCCTCTCCTGCCATTAATAACTGTGATTTATTTTTTTTGCAGTGAATCCGCTGCCGAGACCACCATTATTGTAAACCGGACCACCGCCTGAAGACGCGGATATCTGGGTTATGGCAGCTAGCTGCTACCATAACAGGGATGTCCCGCTTCCAAGTGCCGACGTATATAGTCGTGCGGCGGTCCGGAAGTGGTTGATGAAACTGTTGTCAGCAGGACGGGAAGTGATTGGAAATCTCTTTAAGGGATCCCTTATGCCAGTGGTCATCAACCCTTTCCTGCAGGACCCACTAACAGGCCAGGTTTTATGTATTACCTTGGGGAGATGCAGACTAGAATACTGCAATCACTGAGCAGCAAATGATATCAGCTGTGATGTATTTCAGTTATCTTGCAAACCTGGCCTGTTAGTGGGCCCTGCAGGACAAGGTTGATGACCACTGCCTTATGCAGTAGCAGAAAAAAACTTGAAAGAGGTCCTCATTTTGTTTTTCCCCACTCCGTCCAAAACACGAACAAAAAAATAATAATTTGGCGCGATGAACCATTTTAAGATTCACTCAACATGGCAGAGTCAGAGCGGTAGAAGAAGGAGCTGGGGGAAGACTGGATTGTGTTGCCAATCAGAAAGTCCCATCAATGCTGAGAGATGAATTCAGTTTGGTGGTCCATGGAGACGTTTTATAGGGTGGTGTAAAGTCCGATATAAAAAGTGCAGCAACCAATCAATATTTAGCTTATTGAAGATGAACCCTTGTTGGTTGACTTGGGTTACAACAACAAGAGACGACAGATTTTATAACAAATATTATGAGGGCTGGGCACTGCTCTGGGGGACATGTACCAAAGGAAAATACTAATATTTTGGGTGGAAAGCGACAATTTTAATAATGCTTATACGCATAGGCGTGCGCACAGGGTGTGCCAGGTGTGCCCAGGCACACCCTAATCGCTCCCTGCAGTGCAGATTCCCCCTGCTGCCCGGTGTCCCCTCCCACAGCATGGCTGGCTTCCCTCCTCTCCCATTGGCTACTGCAGTGGGCACACATAGATGATATTTCATGATGAGTGGGGGAAGGGGGCTGAGGGGGGATGGAGCCCCGAGGGGTCCCCCAAAAAGCCCTGGATCTTGGGCATTCATAATTGCATTGTTAGCCCCGAGCGGCTGTATAAATAGAGACTGTCACATGAATCAGTGCAGACAGCTGGTCCAATGCCTGTGATTTTGACAGAAGACTTGGACTGCGGGACGTGTGACCTCCATCATAGGCGCCACAGGTCCAGGAGGCGGGAATGACACTGAGGCCGCGCCGAGCACTGAGATCCCCATTTGCTCTGTGTAAATGGGTGGGCAGCGGAGCGGCTCTCCTATCCTGGCTCTCTCTCCCTGGTGAGACAGCCTGCTGTCTCAGGGTGGTCATGAATGAGATGGGATACCCTACACAGGTGACGGGGGGGGGGGGTCAGTGTATGTGTTGGGGGATCAGTGTATGTGTCGGGGGTAGGTCAGTGTAGTGGGCAGGTAGCTCAGGACAGGACTGTTCCCTGACACACTTTACTTCTTATTGTAACCAATGTGGCTGGGGATTCCCTTCATCTACACCAGATCCTAATCCTAGATGAGGGACCCCCACACAAAAAAACATTGACATGGGATTACCTGTGCCAGGTCTGGTACAGGTTTTAAGGGGGGAACCCCATGAAAAAAAGAAAAGGAAAAAGCATACCTCCCCAAAACTCATGCCACATTCTTATCCTTGATGGAGGTCTGGTATGGATGTGAAGAGGGAACCCACACAAAGAATTGTCTGGATTCCTTCTAATTCTATTCCGGAGCCTTCAGGTCTGGTATGGAATTTATAAGAGGGACTTATGCAAAAAAACAAGAGCATGTCCCCAAAAAATATCATGCCGAATCCTTTTAGGAGCATGCAGCCTGGCTGGCCAGGAAAATGGGGGGAATGACCGTGTGTATGTATGTATGTATGCATATATATATGTGTGTATATGTGTGTGTGTGTGTGTGTGTGTATATATATATATATATATATATAGCACTGAATCCCCTGCCTGCTCAATCTAAATGACACTCTCTCTCGCTCTCTCTCTCTCTCTCTCTCTCTCTGTCCACGCCAGCAACATACTACACAGGGCCAAAGTGCAGGCGGCCTTATATAGTGTGCATACTTGCCAACTGTCCCGTTTTTAAAGGGACAGTCCCGTTATTTGGGACCTAGTCCCAGGTAATTTAGCCTGCCGGGACTTGTCCCGGCTATTGGGGAAGGCAGGTGCGGCTTCTGGGTCTCGGCAGGGACCTGAGCCTGCGCTGTGTGTTTCTGTCCCCTCCCTCCCTCCAGTCTCGTGCTGTGCGGGGTCCTTGTTATCTCAGCCTCCCCCTCCAATCAGCAGTGCGGTGTGCTGTGAGACCTCGGAGGCGGAGCTCACTGTAGCTCCTGTCGGCTGGCCAGAGGAAGGGAGGAGGTGAGTGAGCTGAACTTTTCTGGGAGAAGTTTCCTAGGGTGGATAGTAGTAGTACAAACTTTCAAGGAGATTTTTTCTTAGGAGAAGACTCGGGGGAGATAGTGAGTTTGAGTGTGGGGGAGGGGAGGGAGTGTGGGGGAGGGGAGGGAGGGATGAGGTCTGCAGCCCAAACACATTTTGACAGATCACTTCTAAGCATGAACACTCTGTGCAAACATCATCCAATATCAATTGCTCAGACTAGATAATGTGGGGTCATTTATGTAACCTGTGTGTGTATGTGGTGAGTTCACACTTCTGATTGTACATGTATACAGGTTCTGAGTCTGTGCAATCAGAAGTGTGAACTCACCACTTACACACACAGGTTACATGAATGGCTATAAATGACCCCACATTATCTAGTCTGAGCAATTGGATTGGATACAGAGTGCTATAAACTGGATTACATAGATCTATACATACTATCTGTCTGTTTGTACTTACATCTAGTACTGTTGTAGGATTCATTGTTTTAAATGTTTTTAGTGGATGAGTTTTTTTATTATTATATACATCGCTATCTGACCACTTCTCAGTCCCCCTCTCCTGTACATACTGCCCCCAGCTTGCATCACCCCCAGATCACATCATACAGACATCACTCTGAGTGAAATACCCCCCCCCCCCACTGAGGGACATCATTCCATGGTCACTTACCTTCCCTTATCTTCCCAACATCACTTCCTGATTACCCCATAGACACCACAAGAAATCCCTCCCCATTATGCCACCGCCATACCCTCCAACCTCCTCTCCTGTACACACTGCCCCCATCATACCCTCTGCACTCCTCCTCCTCTTCTGTACATACTGCCCCCATCATACCCTCTGCACTCCTCCTCTCCTGTACACACTGCCCCATCATACCCTCTGCACTCCTCCTCCTCTCCTGTACATACTGCCCCCATCATACCCTCTGCACTCCTCCTCCTCCTCTGTACATACTGCCCCCATAATACCCTCTGCACTCCTCCTCTCCTGTACACACTGCCCCATCATACCCTCTGCACTCCTCCTCCTCTCCTGTACATACTGCCCCCATCATACCCTCTGCACTCCTCCTCCTCTCCTGTACACACTGCCCCATCATACCCTCTGCACTCCTCCTCCTCTCCTGTACATACTGCCCCCATCATACCCTCTGCACTCCTCCTCCTCTCCTGTACACACTGCCCCATCATACCCTCTGCACTCCTCCTCCTCTCCTGTACATACTGCCCCCATCATACCCTCTGCACTCCTCCTCCTCTCCTGTACACACTGCCCCCATCATACCCTCTGCACTCCTCCTCCTCTTCTGTACATACTGCCCCCATCATACCCTCTGCACTCCTCCTCTCCTGTACACACTGCCCCCATCATACCCTCTGCACTCCTCCTCCTCTTCTGTACATACTGCCCCCATCATACCCTCTGCACTCCTCCTCCTCTCCTGTACATACTGCCTCCATCATACCCTCTGCACTCCTCCTCCTCTCCTGTACATACTGCCCCCATCATACCCTCTGCACTCCTCCTCCTCTCCTGTACATACTGCCCCAGCATACCCTCTGCACTCCTCCTCCTCTCCTGTACACACTGCCCCCATCATACCCTCTGCACTCCTCCTCCTCTCCTGTACATACTGCCCCAGCATACCCTCTGCACTCCTCCTCCTCCTCTTCTGTAAATACTGCCCCCATCATACCCTCTGCACTCCTCCTCTCCTGTACACACTGCCCCATCATACCCTCTGCACTCCTCCTCTCCTGTACATACTGCCCCAGCATACCCTCTGCACTCCTCCTCCTCTCCTGTACATACTGCCCCCATCATACCCTCTGCACTCCTCCTCCTCTCCTGTACATACTGCCCCAGCATACCCTCTGCACTCCTCCTCCTCTCCTGTACACACTACCCCCATCATACCCTCTGCACTCCTCCTCCTCTCCTGTACATACTGTCCCAGCATACCCTCTGCACTCCTCCTCCTCCTCTTCTGTACATACTGCCCCCATCATACCCTCTGCACTCCTCCTCTCCTGTACACACTGCCCCCATCATACCCTCTGCACTCGTCCTCCTCTCCTGTACACACTGCCCCCTCATACCCTCTGCACTCGTCCTCCTCTCCTGTACACACTGCCCCCATCATACCCTCTGCACTCCTCCTCCTCTCCTGTACACACTGCCCCCATCATACCCTCTGCACTCCTCCTCCTCTCCTGTACACACTGCCCCCATCATACCCTCTGCACTCCTCCTCTCGTGTACACACTGCCCCCATCATACCCTCTGCACTCCTCCTCCTCTCGTGTACACACTGCCCCCATCATACCCTCTGCACTCCTCCTGCTCTCGTGTACACACTGCCCCCATCATACCCTCTGCACTCCTCCTCCTCTCGTGTACACACTGCCCCCATCATACCCTCTGCACTCCTCCTCCTCTCGTGTACACACTGCCCCCATCATACCCTCTGCACTCCTCCTCCTCTCCTGTACACACTGCCCCCATCATACCCTCTGCACTCCTCCTCCTCTCCTGTACACACTGCCCCCATCATACCCTCTGCACTCCTCCTCCTCTCCTGTACACACTGCCCCCATCATACCCTCTGCACTCCTCCTCCTCTCCTGTACACACTGCCCCCATCATACCCTCTGCACTCCTCCTCCTCTCCTGTACACACTGCCCCCATCATACCCTCTGCACTCCTCCTCCTCTCCTGTACACACTGCCCCCATCATACCCTCTGCACTCCTCCTCCTCTCCTGTACACACTGCCCCCATCATACCCTCTGCACTCCTCCTCCTCTCCTGTACACACTGCCCCCATCATACCCTCTGCACTCCTCCTCCTCTCCTGTACACACTGCCCCCATCATACCCTCTGCACTCCTCCTCCTCTCCTGTACACACTGCCCCCATCATACCCTCTGCACTCCTCCTCCTCTCCTGTACACACTGCCCCCATCATACCCTCTGCACTCCTCCTCCTCTCCTGTACACACTGCCCCCATCATACCCTCTGCACTCGTCCTCCTCTCCTGTACACACTGCCCCCATCATACCCTCTGCACTCGTCCTCCTCTCCTGTACACACTGCCCCCATCATACCCTCTGCACTCGTCCTCCTCTCCTGTACACACTGCCCCCATCATACCCTCTGCACTCGTCCTCCTCTCCTGTACACACTGCCCCCATCATACCCTCTGCACTCCTCCTCCTCTCCTGTACACACTGCCCCCATCATACCCTCTGCACTCGTCCTCCTCTCCTGTACACACTGCCCCCATCATACCCTCTGCACTCGTCCTCCTCTCCTGTACACACTGCCCCCATCATACCCTCTGCACTCGTCCTCCTCTCCTGTACACACTGCCCCCATCATACCCTCTGCACTCCTCCTCCTCTCCTGTACATACTGCCCTATCATACCCTCTGCACTCCTCCTCCTCTCCTGTACACACTGCCCCCATCATACCCTCTGCACTCCTCCTCCTCTCCTGTACACACTGCCCCCATCATACCCTCTGCACTCCTCCTCCTCTCCTGTACACACTGCCCCATCATACCCTCTGCACTCCTCCTCCTCTCCTGTACACACTGCGGAGTGGGTGGAGCTTCGGGGAAGTGAGTGTGGTAATTAATGGCTGTGCTCCAAAGTGTCCCTGGAATTTTTTTTTCAAATGTTGGCAACTATGAGTGTGGGGCGTGGACTTAGTCTCCCTGAGCCATAATTGGTCAAGACACCCTGCCTTTGGCCAATTATGGCACTCTGCTGAGGGCACTGGGATTGGCCAAAGCATGCAGGTCATGGTGCATGCTTTGGCCAATCATCATGCAGCAATGCACTGCATTATGGGGGCATCACACGGCGGTCGAATTTGCAGCGAACACCCCATAATGTTTGTTTTTTGTCGAACAGCCAATGTTCTATTTGAACTCGTGTTAGACCCGAACATAAAGCTCATCCCTCGTGATGGTATCATAGAAGCATTAGCAGCGCTTAACCAGTGTATTATACACCATATGCATCCAAACAGTTTAGGGTTATTCCACCACGTGATCAATGCGACCCCTTAATAGGGTAACATCGCTTGACAGTCCTGAAAGTGTTCGGAATGACCGAGCTTAACAGTCCTGTAACAAAATGTCCCACAAATGCCTTTGTCATATACCGCTTCCTCCCAGTCCTAATATAGATATCAGATCTTCCAAACGCTTGCCACCACAAACTAGGCAGTACTCATTCTGGCTGCTTAACATGAACTGTTTATTTGAACACAGGCACACCGATATTCAAACTTCTAATCAATCAGAAGGGAGAGCTGTTGGAGGAATTCCCCCTTCCCTCTGCAAATACACAGACATATACATCCCATAATAGGTTGCTCCCAAGGCAGACAGACACAATAGAACCATGGGGTACAGCCACACCTAACCAACACATCTTGCTCTCTCAAATTCTCTCTCTCACGCGCGCTCTCTCTTTTGTGCTCTTTCGCGCTCTTTCCCGCGCTTTCACATTCTCTCTCTTTTGCTCTTTCGCTTTCTCTTTCATGCACTCTTTTGCTCTCTCTTGCCCGCTTTTCTCTCTTGCCCGCTTTTCTCTCTTGCCCGCTTTTCTCTCTTGCCCGCTTTTCTCTCTTGCCCGCTTTTCTCTCTCTTGCCTGCTTTTCTCTCTCTTGCCTGCTTTTCTCTCTCTTGCCTGCTTTTCTCTCTCTTGCCTGCTTTTCTCTCTCTTGCCTGCTTTTCTCTCTCTTGCCTGCTTTTCTCTCTCTTGCCTGCTTTTCTCTCTCTTGCCTGCTTTTCTCTCTCTTGCCTGCTTTTCTCTCTCTTGCCTGCTTTTCTCTCTCTTGCCTGCTTTTCTCTCTCTTGCCCGCTTTTCTCTCTCTTGCCCGCTTTTCTCTCTCTTGCCTGCTTTTCTCTCTCTCGCCCGCTTTTCTCTCTCTCGCCCGCTTTTCTCTCTCTCGCTCTCTCGCGCTCTTTCGCTATCTCTCTCTCTCTCTTTCTTTTTTCTCTTTCGTCATGGTTCGTAGGTAGCTGGTGTTCCAGTTGCACTGAATACTAGAAGCTGTCAGGGCCGGGCTGGTTTTCAGTAAGAAGCTGCTTGTCAGTCTGATTGGGTGCCAGTTGGCGGATCTCCTTATCACCATTGATCAGGGCCGTTTGAAGGAATTAGGGGGCCCCAAGCAAAATAGACTTGGAGGCCCCCCCCCCGCACGCACAGCGCAGAACCACAGCAAGCAGAAAACCAACAGCCGGGTGGATGGAAGGGGTGATGGTGGGGAAGGAGGAATCACTAGTGCCCCAGCATAGCATGACATATAAAAGAGGGCTGCATACAGGGCTGGTGCAAGGATTTTTGACACCCTAGGCGAAACCTAATTTTGCCGGCCCACTTGGCTCCACCCCTGACCCCACCCCCTTTGCCCTGCCCATGTATACCCCACCTTTATAACGAAGCACCCATCAAATGCAGCCTTACCAGCGCCCATCAAATACAGCCTCACCAGCGCCAATCAAATGCAGTGTCACCAGCGCCCAAATACAGTGTCGCCAGGGCCCATCAAACACAGCCTCATCAGCGCCCATCAAATGCAGCGTCACCAGGGCCCATCAAATACAGTGTCACCAGCGCCCAAATACAGTGTCACCAGCGCCCATCAAATGCAGCCTCACCAGGGCCCATCAAATGCAGTGGAGGACAGTGCGGCCGGGCTCCCTAGGCGGTGTAGTGTCTCCTCACCGGGCCCCACTCGGCTGCGGGCCCCATAGCGCCCGCGTTGGGGGCCCCCTTCCAGCTCGGGGCCCCAAGCAATTGCTTGCATTGCCTCTCCTGTTCCGACGGGCCTGCCATTGATGCAGCACGAGCCTGAAAGGTTAAGCAGAGTAACCTGTTATCAAAAAAGTAGTAACTAAGATGAACCCATTATTACAATGTGATACTGGGAGGAGGTTTACCTGTTAATCTGAGTAACCAAAAGACAGGGTACCAGTGGCGATGTGTCCATAAAGGGCGCACGAGTGCCGCCCAGTCTCTCCTGTCACCTCTCTCACCATAGATAGATTCATGCATTGCATGAATCTATCTATGGTCGCCAAAGCCACCCCCTACTCAGGTGTCCGGCCCCTTGTCGGGGGCCGAGCACATGAATTACAGCGGCAGTTTTTTTTGGAAGCACTTGAATTGAGCCGTAGGCTCTAATAGGCATCCACAATGGTGAACAGCGGGCGCAATGCTGTGCATTCGCTGTTCGCTCAGTTGTATGTTAGGAAAGCAAATGAATCACATTCCTAACACTGAACCGCCTCTCAGTTAATCAGGTGTATGGGTCTGTTACCTGTCACCTGATTGTCTGAAATGACAGGCGCTGTGATTGGACGCCCCCTCAGGCGTCCAATCATAGGAGAGGGCGGGAGAAGACATTGAGGTCGGGAAGACATGGATGACATTGCTCGCCGCCTGCTGCCGTCACCCGCTGCACACCCGAGACCGGGTAAGTGCCGGGCAGGAGGCACAGTGGCTCCATTTGATGGCACAGTGGCAACATTTGATAGGGTTTTTTCAGAATCTTTCTGTTTGTGCCCTCCCAAAATTTTGAGCACCAGCCGCCACTGTAGGTTCCTCTAAACTGACCAGGCAGCTGCATAGTGCAGTGATGAGTCAGAAAAACATGGAGGACAAAGAGCATGATCAATGGACGCCTTTACTATAGAAAGAAATGTCATGTTTATGTCCTTTTTAAGAACAGCCAACCATGAGTTAAATGCTTTTTTATTTATTTTTTATTTACAGCAATGTTGAAAGGTCCATGTAACAACCTAGAGAGAATCTCGGAGAATATTGGAGACATTTCTCTTCCACTTTCAGCGATGGCGTCTGCTGACCTGAGAGCTGAGCTGGAATGTTCCATCTGTCAAAACATTTATACCAATCCTGTAACCCTGAAATGTGGACACAACTTCTGCTGGGACTGTATCGATCGTGTGCTGGATACACAGGAGGGGTCTGGAGATTATTTCTGTCCTGTATGTAGAAAAAGGTTCAGGAGTCGCCCTTCACTGCACAGAAACATAACTCTACATAACATAGTAGTGCACTTCCTGTCACCTCAGCCAGATCAGGAGGAGTCCGGGGTCTTCTGTACTCACTGTGTGGACTCTCCTGTACCTGCTGTTAGATCCTGTCTACACTGTGAGGTTTCTCTGTGTGATAAACACCTGAGAGTCCACAAAAAATCCCCAGAACACGTCTTATGTGACCCCACCTTGTCCATGGAGAGCAGGAAATGCTCCATCCATAAGAAGATCCTGGAGTATTACTGCACTGAGGATGAGACCTGTGTCTGTGTGTCCTGCAGTTTGGCTGGAGAACATCAGGGACATCAGGTGGAGATGATGGATGAGGCTTTTAAGAAAAAGAAGGAGAAGCTGAGGAATGTTCTACAGAATCTTCTGACAAAGAGAGAGGAGACGGAGGAAAGAGTCCAGAGTCTGCAGTAACACAGGAGGAAAGTAGAAGAAGAAGCAGCTGGTGACACCTAGAGAGTCACTGTCCTGTTTAGAGATCTCAGGAGATGTCTGGAAGATCTGGAGAACAGAGTCCTGAGGGAAATCTCCGGGAGGGCAGAGCGGATCTCCATCTCCATCCAGGATCTGGAAATAAAGAAGGAGGAGCTGTCCAGGAAGATGCGTCACATTGAGGAGCTGTGTAACATGACGGATCTACTGACTGTCTTACAGGAATCAGACACAGGTGACTTGTGTGATACTGAGGATGGAGATAATGAGGACAGAGAGAGACATGAGGAGCTCCTCCATGATGGAGGGGGTCTGGGTGTGGCGGGGGTCTTACACACAGGTTTATCTGATATAATAACAGAGGTAAATGTATACTTCCCCATACAGGGAGCTGCAGACATATTACTGGATGGAAACACAGCTGGTAATTATCTACAGATATCAGATGACAGGAAAACTGTATCCGTGTCATATAGAGACCAGAATTACCCAGAAACACCAGAGAGATTTCTGTATTGTTATCAGGTGATGAGCAGTCAGAGTTTCTCCTCAGGGAGACATTACTGGGAAGTGGATGTCGGGGGATCAGAGTACTGTAGAGTCGGGATGTGTTACCCCAGTATAGAGAGGAGGAGAGGGGGGAAGGAGTCATTCTTTGGAGATAATAAGAAGTCCTGGGGATTGGACAGGACTGGTAATCAGTATTCTGTGATACATGACAGTAAAGAGACCCCCTTACCCCCCAATGTCTCCAGTAGACTCAGGATAGATCTGGATTATGAGGCCAGGCGGATCTCCTTTTATGATCTGTGTGACCCGATCCGACACCTCCACACCTTCACCACCACCTTCACTGAGCCCCTCCATGCTGGGATATGTGTAGTGAGAGGTTGTATAAAGATATGTGGGGGGAGGGGGGAGATGTGACATCACAAGGACAGTCATACCGGACCTATTCTGACACTTCTCTCCTACATGTAAAAATCATCATTTTTTTGCTATAAAATTACTCAGAACCCCCCAAACATTATGTATGTTTTTTTTAGCAGAGACCCTACGGAATAAAATGGCGGTTGTTGATCCTTTTTATGTCACACGGTATTAGCTCAACATTTTTTTCAAACGTTTTTTTGGGGGGGGGAAAAACAGTTTCATCGATTAAAAAACACTAACGTTAGCCCATTATTTTGTATAATGTGAAAGATGGTGTTACGCTGAGTCAATAGATACCTCACATGTCATGCTTTAAAACTGTGCAAACTTGTGGAATGGCGCCAAACGTTTGGTACTTAAAAATATTCATAGGCGATGCTTTAAAATCTTTCACAGATTACCAGTTTAGAGTTACAGAGGAGGTCTAGAATTATTGCTCTCGCTCTAACGCATGCAGCGATACCTCACATGTGTGATTTAAACGCCGTTTACGCATGAGGACGCGACTTACATGTGCGTTTGCATCTTTGCGCGAGAACACAGCAACGGGGAGGTTTAAATGTATTTATTTATTGTTTATTTAATTTTTTTTCATTTTAACACTTTCTCTTATTTTTTTGGATCAATTTTATTCCTATTACGAGAAATGTAAACATCCCTTGTAATAGGAATAGTGCGTGACAGGTCCTCTTTATGGAGATATAATAAAAAGTCCTTTGCGCTACTAGATAGAAGTAGTAGAGATGTGTATAGAACAAATAGTGATAATAAACAAATCAAATCTAGCTGCAAAAGCGAATAGTGTTCACAATACACAAATATACAAAAGAGGATAAACGGGCGATTCTGCGCAGTGATGAATTATCACAAAATATACAAATATGTGACAAAGATGAATAAGTTGAATAAAGTATCCAAGTAATTCATGTCTAGTCCGTGTGATTATCCATGTTCAGACCGTCTCACATAAAAGTTCATTACATCCGGCTTGTTGTGTGCTCTCAGAACTCTCACCTCAAGAAAGTCAATAAACGGAATCAACTATTATAGGAACCTTCAACCCTCATAGGATTCCGTCCCGCAATCTTTACTGGGATCTTCACGTCTTTATATGACCGGCCCCCGGTCACCACACATCCCAATTCCAGGTAACAGGTAAGCACAGCGGCCCAGAATCTAATAACTCCAGCAAGGACATGACTTTTGTATATAACATGCGTCAATTAGTCCAGGGGTTCCGCTCAATACATTTTCACAGATTTCTCCTTTCTAAACATGTTTCACATATCCAGCTTCATCAGGAGAAAAGGGAGAAGGAAATTCAAACTTCAGTTCTGGGTGTTAACATACAGTTTCTTCTCATGCATGGGATAGATCCAGTTCACCTTCTTAATGATAACCCCGGGGTCTGACTGTTAGCCACGCATTCTGTCATACCAGATCCTTATCCGAGCATGCAGCCTGGCAGGCCAGGAAAGGAGGAGGGACGAGCAAGCTCCGACCCCTCCCGAACCATGCCAGGCCACATGCCCTCAACATGGGGGGGGGGGGGTGCTTTGGGGCAGGGGGAACCTTTTTGTCAATCACACCTAAGGGTCTAGTATGGATTTGGGGAGGGACCCCACACTTTTTTTTTCTTTTATATTTTGGCATGGAGTTCCCCTTAAAATCTGCACCTGACCCGAAAGGGCCTGGTATGTATTGGTGGGGAAGTGGGGGGAACTAATGCGCAAAAACCAACCTAACCATAGAATAGAAAGCTATATACAATAATAAATAAACTAAAAGACTAATAAGCAGCAGCCACAACTAAAAGTGCTCACACACTGGCAGAATATGAAAAGTGGGGGTGTAATGGCGCTTACTATTAAAAAGTTAAACTAAAATAGCTGGTAGAAAAAATGTTCAAAACAAATGTTCAGCCAATCCCTCAATAAGTGGAATTCCAAATGTGTATCACTCCAAATGAGACCCACACAACATGAATGTAATGTGGACGGTGATAAGAGTGAATAGATGATGAATGATTACCTAAGGAGGTAAGCAGACGTACCACCAGGGGCACCGTAATGGTCAAAATAAATGAGCAATATCTATATAAAATATATAGACATGACCACTATGACAAAGTGTTCATAGGAAAATAGATTAGACAATAATGTACAGTGCTGCATCAATAAAGTGCATAGTGCAAAAATACAATGTAAAAATCCAGTGAACCACAGTCTTTGCAAAAATACAAAAAAACTGTCCAATATTTGTGCATAAGTGCAAAAAATATAAGCAGTGAAAGGTAAATCCACAATTGGGATCAATTAAAACAAAGTGATATAAATAAAACCATGCAAAAGTGTCCAGTGCACAAATGTGCAAAATTAGCAAATCCGAACTGGCTGCAGAAAAAAAAAAAAATAATAGAAGTTTCAAACACTGATTTTCAAGGTGTAAAAAAGATGATCAAATAATAGTCCACAGATGATACTTCAATGTGTGATGATGAGCACACGTGCTTGTAAAATAAAATACCAAAGGATCCCGCAGTGCAGAAAATAAAGTGATTGTTTTCACAAGCCTCTTACCTCCCAGAGGCTTAGTTTGTGGGGCGTGTTTAGCAGAGATATATTTGTTTAGGAGATGTGTTTGAGTTTCGTGAAAAAATCCGCCCCCATCTTAGCAGCTCTGCCCATCATTACAAAATACGCCCCCTTTTGTAGGCATCCGCCCCTCACACACACCCATCATGAAGAAATCCGCCCCTTGCAGACTTGCATGAGCATCGGGAGCGTGTCGCAAAATATCGGCTTTTGTGCGCAGGCGCCGTCTACAGCTGATCGCAAATTCCAATGTTCAGCGTTTTTTCAGGCGGCTCCGTACTGCGCATGCGCTGTTCTAGGTGGGCATTTCTCAACAGCGGGCATTTCTCAAATTGACACCGGCAATGTTTTATTTTTACATTCATCTGTCAGTGGGGGGGGGCCCACTAACAGCTGATAAGTCATACGTAGTTAGGGACGTGGTGGTCGGCTTCCCCGCCTGCTTCTTAACGACCAGCTAATGTTGAAGACACCGGTGGTCGCCGGCTCCTAAAATTCACATCTGAACCGCATCTAAAATCGCAGCTGAACCGCTAAACAGCTGCTTAGGAAATTTGAAGTGAAAACGGAGAGGAAATTCGCACCCGACATGTGTGATCTTATCCTAAGTGATTGTACTGACTGGAGGTGTCAGGAGGAAGATTGCTTACAGATAATGTGTTGGTGGTGGAAGATTAGATATCAGTGTGTGTATGTTGTTGTTTATTGGCCACTACCAGTGTCTGGATTGTGACATTTTGGGGGTTTACAATAATATATCGGTGTGCTGGGTGATTTTGGAGAAATGTAACAGACTGCGATACATTGTGCATCCTCCACCCTCCCCCACCCATATACCCCATGAGACCCATCCTCCACCCTCCCCACCCATATACCCCATGAGACCCATCCGTGATCCTTGACACCCAGTTATTTCCTTCCGTACTTCTTGCCCTTCCTTTTCTATGGAAAGCCCCCATGAGCAGGTCCTCCTAATTCTCTTGTCTTCCATTATTTTGTCATTTTACTGTCTCTATTTGTAGTGTAAATCACGGCACACCTTGTTGGCGCTCTATTAATCCTGAATAATAATATAATTGTAGCGCCCCCTTACTTTCAGTATGGGCACTATGCTAAAGTTAGTGGGGAATGGGAGAGTTACCTTGCTCCCATTCACTATTTGTTCAAATTGTGGGACTTCTGTCATTCCAGAAATGTCCACTGGGTCAGTCTGTGGTCCAGGAATGCAATATCATCCCTGGCCAGCAGTTGGCGCCAGAAGGGTTCTGGCAGAGTAAGTTTCTCAAGCATCCAATCAGAGGAGTTTTTCCCTCGGGGGGCGGGCTGGAGTATATCTGTGACAGGTGTCATGTGTTCTAAAATCTTTGCGGGGTCCCGGTTCCAGATGTGGCATCCACCTTCAGGGTGCGCACATCCATGGACCCCGCCGGCGTGGCCCACCTGGCCATGATTGCAGACTACTTGGGCCCTCACCCGGAGGTACCAGGGGACCCCAGCGGCTTGCTGGGTTCCCGATTCCACGGAAAGGATCCCAGGCTGGGTGCCGTTCGATTGGGGAGTCGGTTTGAGGGGGACCCGGAGGCAGGTCATCCAACAGAGCCTGAACAAACCAATTGGGGATCCGGTGACCAGAGTACTGACAGGTATGTTTGCTGTCATCTGGTGACCAATGCAGAAATCTACTGGGAGAATTCGCTCCATCTATCTATCTATCTCAGTTATTGTAATTGGCCTGTGGCAGAGGTCTGAGCCGGGCCTGTGAGAGAGGCCTTTTCCTCCCAGAAATCCTAAGTGACATCTCTGCTGCCAGTTCTGTAAAGAGAGGTCTGTCCGGGGGCACTTTACCCACTCAGTTGGAGTGGTGACGAGTTACAAATTGGTACTATGCAGAGCAGTACTGACTGCTCTATTTAATATCCAGGCCTGATACTGCAAGGTTCTTCCTCTCTCTCTTTACTCATCAACTTTGTCCTTCCCAATCGATGTTGATGTTGGCCGTGTTGGCCTGGAAAATAAAGCATTGGAAAAAGCCTTTGTTTGCTGTCTGGAACTTCGCTCACTGTTTGTCTCTACAATTGCACCCTTAGAAAACGCCAGGGTAACTTAAATAGGCCGATCCCAAATCAAACAGCGGTTTCTTCGGGGGTAGCGCTACATAATAATAATAATAATGATAATAAGAGTTTTTTTAAGCATTTATTTTATTCATGTAGTTTATCGACAATCCAAGCTAAGAAAGAAAACATTAAAGTTTTTTTTCTTTGAATTAATTATGAGTTTAAATATAATCAGGGGGCGTGTCTTATTTTGACATCACAAGGATTCTGAATAAGTAAACAGAGAGCTGAGCTCAGCCTCACCCTGTGTAGGAGGATGTCACCCCTCCCCCATCCACATTCCTCTCCGGTGTCAGAGACTTTGAGTTTCGTTTCTCTTCTGCTGTCAGCGATGGCGTCTGCTGATCTGAGAGCTGAGCTGGAATGTTCCGGCTGTCTGAACATTTATACCAATCCTGTAACCCTGAGATGTGGTCACAACTTCTGCCGGGTCTGTATTGATCGTGTGCTGGATACACAGGGGGGGTCTGGAGGATATTCCTGTCCTGAATGCAGAGAGAAGTTTCCGGATCGTCCTGCACTGCACAGGAACATAACACTGCGTAACATAGCAGAGACTTTCCTGTCTGCTCAGCCAGATCAAGAGGAGTCCGGGGTCTTCTGTACTTACTGTGTGGACTCTCCTGTACCTGCTGTTAGAACCTGTCTACACTGTGAGGTTTCTCTGTGTGATAAACACCTGAGAGTCCACAAAAAGTCCCCAGAACACGTCTTATGTGACCCCACCTTGTCCATGGAGAGTCAGAAATGCTCCGTCCATAAAGAAGTTTTAAAGTATTTCTGCACTAAAGATGGCAGCTGTGTCTGTATGTCTTGTTATGTGATTGGAGAACATAAAGGACATGAGATGGAGTCACTGGATAAGGCTTCTGAGAAGAAGGAGACACTGAGGAATGTTCTGCAGAAACATCTGACAAAGAGAGAGGAGACGGAGGAAAGAGTCCAGAGTCTGCAGGAACACAGGAGGGAAGTAGAAGAAGAAGCAGCTGGTGACACCGAGAGAGTCACTGTCCTGTTTAGAGACCTCAGGAGACGTCTGGAAGATCTGGAGAAGAGAGTCCTGAGGGAAATCTCCGAGAGGGCAGAGCGGATCTCCATCTCCATCCGGGATCTGGAAATAAAGAAGGAGGAGCTGTCCAGGAAGATGCGTCACATTGAGGAGCTGTGTAACATGACGGATCCACTGACTGTCTTACAGGAATCAGACACAGGTGACTTGTGTGATACTGAGGATGGAGATAATGAGGACAGAGAGAGACATGAGAAGCTCCTCCATGATGAAGGGGGTCTGGGTGTGGCGGGGGTCTTACACACAGGTTTATCTGATATAATAACAGAGGTAAATGTATACTTCCCCATACAGGGAGCTGCAGACATATTACTGGATGGAAACACAGCTAGTAATTATCTACAGATATCAGATGACAGGAAAACTGTATCCGAGTCAGATAGAAAACAGAATTACCCAGAAACACCAGAGAGATTCCAGGATTATTCTCAGGTGATGAGCGGTCAGAGTTTCTCCTCAGGGAGACATTACTGGGAAGTGGATGTCGGGGGGTCAGAGAGCTGGAGAGTCGGGATGTGTTACCCCAGTATAGAGAGGAGAGGATGGGAGGAGGAGTCGTCATTCATTGGATGTAATAAGAAGTCCTGGGTATTGGACAGGACTGGTAATCAGTATTCTGTGATACATGACAGTAAAGAGACCCCCTTACTCACCAATGTCTCCAGTAGACTCAGGATAGATCTGGATTATGAGGCCGGGCGGATCTCCTTTTATGATCTGTGTGACCCGATCCGACACCTCCACACCTTCACCACCACCTTCACTGAGCCCCTCCATGCTGGGATAGGTGTATGGAGAGGTTGTATAAAGATATGTGGGGGAGGGGGGAGATGTGACATCACAGGTACAGTCAGTAGGATTGGTTGATTGTTCAGCCAATGATTGGAGGAAGTGGTGACTCCTGGGAGAAGTATGAGGGCTGCCATTGCAGGCTTCCTTCTGAAAATGCTAGTTCCCTGGCTTTGTACTTGTTCCGGGTCAAACACTGGGACAGTATCAAATCCAAAGCATAGACATGACAGCCAGGGAACTAGCATTCTCAAATGGAGAGTTTAGCAATGGCAGCCCCCATAATTCTCTCATGACAGATGTCCTTTTACCCCTTGCTGACCATCATCTGTATATATACAGCCAGTCAACAAGAGGTTATACCAAGGTCATGGCCACAGAAACCGGCGATCGATCGGCTGTTTTATAAATGTAATCTGGGTGGCTTTACAATGTCCAATCACTTTTCCAACAGTGAAAGACCATCCCACCTCCCGTCACTTCCTGCAGAGCTACCCCCCGGCTCTCCCAGTTTTAGGTCTGAAATGATTAATCGGAAAAATAATCGGCCAACTAATTGATTATGAAAATAATCGTTAGTTGCAGCCCTAAATGATTTCATCACTTTCAGTTTCAGAGCTTTTCTTCTGCCCTCTGGAGGTCAGGAGAGACATTGCAGGGTGTAATAGACCATGCAAACTTGAAGAAAGAAAAGCTGGGACAGCCGCACTCCAAAAAAGTTCCTTTTTAATAAAAATTGGTCACAAAATTACATGCCACGGCCAAAAGAATCAGAACAAAAGCTGACGCGTTTCGCACTGTATCTCAGTGCTTATTCATAGCTTAGCTTTTTTTGGAGTGCGGCTGTCCCAGCTTTTCTTTCTTCAAGTTTGCATTTCCATTGCATTGCCTGCACCCATGGTTCGGATCTAAGGAGATTGGCTTTTTGGTTCATCTGAGCGGTTATCCCTCCTCTCGTGTAATAGACCATAAAGAGGACCTTTCGCCTGCCAAAAGCTATCACAAGGGGGCTATCCGGTGCAGGTTATTTTATTCCTCATTTTCTATGAATGTCGGCAGTTTTCAGTCCTGGAAATCCACGTCTCCTTCATACAGGAGAGAATTCTGGGAAATCTCTGGCAGAAAACATGATGAGGAATGAGTCTGCCCAATCTCCTGTTATATGATAATAGCAAAATGAAACAATATAAAGAGCCGCGCCAAAATATCAAAACAAATATCTATGTAACATTATGGACAGTCCACAGATGATATGAATGGTGGTGGATTATCAGCTAATCATCCAGCAAAAACCGAATCAGTGTATTGATCAGAGGCTGATTTGCATGTAGACACATTAGTTTGTTCAATTTTCAATGCACCTGGTGACATGCATACAATTTGTGTAATCCCACCACCAGAGATGTATATCAGCTTACCAGATGGCAAGCCTTTAGTGCAATTGGCTATAACCCAGCCACGGCCTTTGAATCCCCTGGGCTAAGATGCTCCAAGATTCCCAGTTCAATGGCAGCCTTGTTATGGAAAGTGCTGAGTGTTTGCAGTATGGAATGCAAACACACCCGTCAGTAAAACGATATTCGTAACCCAATCCGGTTCACATACAGGCAGGAAGACAGAAAGGACGCAATAGCGTGATACCGTAGGTATAACAGATTTATTAAAAACAGTAGTGTACTTACACTTATGCAGTTTAAAACAGCGTGTAATATGTAAAAAGCCGGCCGGCTTGAGGAGCCCTCCTCCTAGGCGTGGTGACGTCACTGACGCTGCCTCCAGACGCGTTTCGTCCTATTGGACGTTCTCAATTCCCATTGAGAACGTCCAATAGGACGAAACGCGTCTGGAGGCAGCGTCAGTGACGTCACCACGCCTAGGAGGAGGGCTCCTCAAGCCGGCCGGCTTTTTACATATTACACGCTGTTTTAAACTGCATAAGTGTAAGTACACTACTGTTTTTAATAAATCTGTTATACCTACGGTATCACGCTATTGCGTCCTTTCTGTCTTCCTGCCTGTATGTGAACCGGATTGGGTTACGAATATCGTTTTACTGACGGGTGTGTTTGCATTCCATACTGCAAACACTCAGCACTTTCCATACCAAGGCTGCCATTGAACTGGGAATCTTGGAGCATCTTAGCCCAGGGGATTCAAAGGCCGTGGCTGGGTTATAGCCAATTGCACTAAAGGCTTGCCATCTGGTAAGCTGATATACATCTCTGGTGGTGGGATTACACAAATTGTATGCATGTCACCAGGTGCATTGAAAATTGAACAAACTAATGTGTCTACATGCAAATCAGCCTCTGATCAATACACTGATTCGGTTTTTGCTGGATGATTAGCTGATAATCCACCACCATTCATATCATCTGTGGACTGTCCATAATGTTACATAGATATTTGTTTTGATATTTTGGCGCGGCTCTTTATATTGTTTTATTCTTCTGTCATCGCACGCTAGCCGCTGCCTAAAGACTGTATTGTGGTAGCGCGGTTTTTTGTTGTATATGATAATAGCAGACCATTAGCTGGGACTCTCCCTGGCTTGTCTTATGTTATCTTTGCTTTATCACATAATGATGATACAAAAGTCTACATTGTAATGTAAAGTGATGTTTTATTATATTATGGGGGAGGGGGATGGGGGTGTAATATAGAGATATAGGGGGGATACTGGAAAGTTCTTGGAGGTTCCTTTTGCTCACATCCTGTTGTTGGGTCATTTAACCCCTTCAAGACCAGAATGTTTCACCCCCTTCCTGCCCAGGACATTTCTCAGTATTCAGCGTTGTCACACTTTGAATGACATCTACTCAGTCATACAACACTGTACCCAAATTATATGTTATGTCATTTTTTGTAAACAGATAGAGCTTTCATTTGGTTATATTTAATCACAATTGTTTTGTTTGTTTTCTATGTAACGGAAAAAAGACAAAAAATGTTGAAAAAAAAACTTTCTTAACTTCTGTTAAAAAAAAATTGCAAATAAATAATCTTTTTACATTTACGGTCAAAATGTATTCGGCTCCATTTCTTTGGTAAAAAGATCAGAATTCTTGTATATTATGTAGTCTGTGTCAGGCTGGGGTCACACCTAATACCGATGCGGCTCTCAGCAGGGGTCCTGTGTGTCCCCGTTCCCCGTTCTAGGTTCCGATTTCACCCCAAATTTTTGTCTGAATTCAGACCTGAAACGGCCCAAAAGACGCACAGGACCCCCTGTGCAAATTTCCCCCGGAGCCACAGTGGGAATATGTGAAGCGGCTCCATAGAGAGTCGGTCAAAATCTCCTGCTATTGCGAATTGGATGCGGGGAACTCACATCCAATTCACAATGGTGTGAACCCAGCCTGAAAGTTAAAGAGTATATGGGATATATACAAGGGGTCTTCAAATGGTTTCCACACTTTTATATTTTTGTTGGAAACGGTGAGGGGGAGGAGAAGTCATTGGTGGTGTATGAGAGCGTCATGTAACTTGTTTGTCTGGAAAGCCGGCTGACCTTGCGGTTTAGTATAAGAGTTGTCACGCTGTGGTAAAGATGGCTGGGAAACGTATAAAACAAAAGTGTGGAAACTTTCTGAAGAACCCTCGTATTTGAAAATTGGACACTTCTGATGTACTGACGGCCTCATCTAATTTCTTGAGGCCTTAAAATGCCAGGACAGTACAAATACCCTCCTAATGACCTCTTTTTGGAAAGTAGACAGTCCAAGGTATTTAGTAAGAGCAGTGGCGTCACTAGGTTTAGTGTCACCTGGTGCCGAAAAACTTGGTGTCACCCCCCTTATCAGACCAGATCTGGGTTGGTGGTTCTGCTTCTATATATATATATATATATATATATATATATATATATATATATATATATATATATATATATATATATATATATATATATATATCTGTGTTCAGCAGCACACATCAATATCAGACCAGCTCAGGGGGGCAGCTCAGCTACTATGAATGTGTGTGTGTGTGTGTGTGTGTGTATATATATATATATATATATATATATATATATATATATATATATATACAGTATATAGCTGTGTTCGGCAGCACCCCCATCCTTACCCCTCCCCCTGAGCAGATTAGATCAAGGTGGGCAGCTCAGCTACTCTATAAATGTAACATATAGCTGTGTTCAGCAGCAACCCCACGCCCCCCCCCTGTTATCACACCAACTCTGGGCGGCTCCACCAAACCACCCAACCCTACTTATCACAGCAGCTCACCTCGGGTTTGGGCAGCATAGGACACCCCCATTGCAATCCATCACCCCCTGCCCGTTACACCAGCTCAGGGCAGGTGGTCAGGAGTGACAGCAGGAACACACAGGGAACATTGTGGTAGAGCAGGCCCGGCGCAGCAGCAAGTCATATGATAACCCCTGTGGAAGGAGTAGGGTCAGACTCGGTAGACAAGGTCAAGATCCAAGCTGGGGTCATACACAGGCTAACACGGTGTCTATGATTTTTTTACAATTGTTACACTTTCTTTGTGAAATCGTAGAGGTACAATGTACCCCATTACCAATTCACATAGGGGGGCTGGGATCTGGGGGTCCCCTTTCTTAAAGGGGTCTTCCAGATTCCGATAAGCCCCCACCCGCAGACCCCCACAACCACCGGGCAAGGGTTGTGGGGATGAGGCCCTTCTAAAGTTCACACGAACTTGCCACGAACACCCCAAATTGTTCGCTGTTCGGCGAACAGGCAATGTTCGAGTCGAACATGAGTTTGACTCTAACTCAAAGCTCCCCCCTAATCCATGTGCCTGGCCCTTAATCTCCATGTAGGGTGCCAGACGTATGGATTTCAATGTGGGATTTTTTTTGAAGCACACTATTAGAACCTGAGGTTCTAATTGGCTTCAAAAAGGGTGGGCTTGGGCGCAGAGCACTGTTGTGTGACATTAGCGAACTGTGGAGAGCCCTTCTTCTTTTGAGGATAGCGTTTGATTCCGGCTACATGGGATTATCACCCTTGAACCTGCTGTACTACTCGTCGCAACAAGTGCTCCCCTTGGCATCACCACTTGTTGACCAACTGTTATGGCTTCTTAATATTAAGACCCCTACAGGTTAATACACATGGTAAGACTTCCTTCAGGTAATACACATGGTAAGACCTCCTTTAGCTAATATATATGGTAAGACCTCCATCGGGTAATACACATGGTAAGACCTCCTTTGGGTAATACACATGGTAAGACCATCTTCAGGAAATACACATGGCGAGACCCCTTTCATGCACTCCTCTAGCATCAGTTGCCCATCATTGATCTGGACCAGGTTTCTGACAGTAACAATGGTGGACCATGCCTGTCCTATGTGTGAGGGCACAACTTTTTAGCCTCAGCCAGGGAAACATGTGTCAAGGTGACAACACAGGGGCACAACTGGGATACAGGGACACCTTATAAGAGGAAGTGCCTAAACAAGGGCCTTCGTGGCAGGATCACCAGGGACTATTTTAATGATAGCTGCAAATATAAAAATATTGAATTACATATCTGTTCTATTTGAAATGTTGCTTTTTGCATTGTCATCATTGGCGCCTGCTCATATGGGGCGCAGGGGCGCCACCTCCCCTGATCAATGCGCCTGACCCCTCATCTACATGGAGGGTGCCTGACACATGGAGTTCAATGTTTTTTTTGGAGCATGTGATTAGAGCCTGACTTCAAATTGGCTTAAAAAATGGTGGGCTTCGGGGCGCAGAGACCACCCAGTTGTGTGACATTATTGAATAAATATTCGCAAATGTCTTCCTGTTTCTCCTCCCCTCTTTAGACTCGATTGGCCGCAAGTCCTGATTGGCCGGGAGCAGAAGCGACAATTACGCTCGTAGAGGAGATGTAGAGGGGAAGTTACTGAGGGCAAGACCTGTATGGGGTAAGTGTGGGGCTGATGGGGGGTCTAGTGAGCGACAGGCGAGCAAAGAGGCTATCAATTGAGCACCGGGGTGGGGGGTGGTTGGCTAGCTCTGCAGGGGGACTGATTGTCATACCTCCTTCCACCCAGTCTGTGTGGACAGTACGGTCACCTGCTGACTTGGCTCCATCTACAGGCAGCTTAACTCTTCAAAAAGACACAGAAGTTAATCCAACACAATTTTAATTTAGATGATTGCACTACAGAGGATGTTTTCCCAGTCTTTTGAAGTCTAAGGAGACAATGGGGTGTATTTGCTAAAGACAAATAGTCAATGCAGTATGGAATGTAGAAAGTAATTGAGGTGAAGTTCTGTGGACCTCCACCAACCAATCGTGTGCACAAAATTTATTTTATTTTTTTTATTTTTTTTTGCATGTGATTCAGTTTTTTTTGCAAGTGAAGCTTCACCTCTATGAAACGCTGACACCAACTGAGAGAACATGGAAGAAACCGGGAGGGTCTAGAGAAGACAAAACTAACTATCCCGTAACAGGAACAGATGAAAACATTAAAAATCACCATAGAAAAGTAAGTTGCAGTGACCTAAAACTGCCACTAGATGTCATCATACTACTAAAAATAAATAAATAACCTCATGCGGTTCAATACAAGACACAGAAATACATGAAAGTGGGCGGAGTAACTACTATGTACAATATGTGAGATTTTAGGTGCTGTTCACATGTCGTAAAGAGGGAACGAGCGATTTTTGTTATGTGTGATTTTCATGCGACTCCGCGTGTCGCGCATTGGGCAGTCTATTCACATCAATGGGCCGCCTTATCCGTGTTTGTTACCCAAAAGAAGCTCCTGCTCTCTTTTTAGGGGAACAAGCTTATCGCGATTTTTAAGCACGTTTCTTTCAGAGCCATTCAGTTTTCGCAACATTATTGCACCGTGTTTGGGGTACAATTAGTAATTCCACCCGGACACGCGATTTTGGAATCCCGGGCAGAATTGTGGTGATTCCAAATTGTGTGATGTGAATGGGACCTCAGTGATGGGGAATACATCTACTATACTGTTATTTTTATTATTACTATGAGGATATGAGGGAGTCTTCTGGAATGGGGTGTCAGGTAAATATTACATCCTCTTCTGCACCCCCCTCCCCCCATACTTTATGAGTGTGGGAGGAGCCCACTGCAAGGGGTATTTTTTGTGCCCAGAGTTGGGTATTAATTCCCAGAGGAGGTGAAGAAACGTCTCCCAAGGTGATTTTTGTTGTTGTTGTTTGGATCTCTGTTTAGATTTTAACCACTTCCATACCGGACCTATTCTGACATTTCTCTCCTACATGTAAAAATCATCATTTGTTTGCTAGAAAATTACTCAGAACCCCCAAACATTATGTATTTTTTTTTAGCAGAGACCTTAGGGAATAAAATGGCGGTTGTTGATCCTTTTTATGTCACACGGTATTAGCTCAACAATTTTTCAAACGCTTTTTTGGGGGGAAAAAAACAGTTTCATGAATTAAAAAATTAAAAAAACACGAACATTAGCCCAATTTTTTTGGCATAATGTGAAAGATGGTGTTACACCGAGAAAATAGATACCTCACATGTCACGCTTTAAAACTGCGCAAACTTGTGGAATGGCGCCAAACGTTTGGTACTTAGAAATATCCATAGGCGACGCTTTAAAATCTTTCACAAGTTACCAGTTTAGAGTTACAGAGGAGATCTAGTGCTAGAATTATTGCTCTCGCCCTAATGCATGCGGCGATACCTCACGTGTGTGATTAAACGATGTTTACATACGAGGGCGCGACTTACGTGTGCGTTCGCATCTGTGCGCGAGAACACAGGGACGGGGGAGGTTTGCATTTATTTATTTTATTGTTTACTTAAATTTTTTTTAATTTTTACACTTTCTCTTATTTTTTTGGATCAATTTTATTCCTATTACAAGGAATGTAAACATCCCTTGTAATAGGAATAGTGCGTGACAGATCCTCTTTATGGAGATATAAAAAAAAGTCCTTTGCGCTACTAGATAGAAGTAGTAGAAATGTGTATAGAACAAATAGTGATAATAAACAAATCAAAACTTGCTTCAAAACCGAATAGTGTTATACAATACACAAATATACAAAAGAGGATAAACGGGTAGAGTTGAGCGGATATCTGGATGTTCGTGTTCGGACCCGAACCCGGACTTTGAAAAAAAAGTTTGGGTTCGGGACCGAACCTGACCCGAACTTTGACCCGAACCCGAACCCCATTGAAGTCAATGGGGACCCGGACTTTTGACTACAAAAATGTCTCTAAAAAACTAAGAGAAAGGGCTGGAGGGCTGCAAATGGCAGCAAAATGTCGGGAAGAGCATGGCAAGTACTCTGGAAATAAATGTGGATAGGGAAATAACTTAAAATAACATAAAACAATAAAATAATTTTGACCTAGGAGGACGAGGTCCATATGTAGTAGGAGGTTGAGATGGATGTGGCGGTGTAGGTGGAAGCGGCGGTGGAGGAGGAGGAGGAGGAGGAGGACGAGGTAGCCAACACAGCAGGTTTTGGTTTTTAATTGATTTATTTTTTAAATTAGGGTAAACCCCAAAAGAGTGAGAAAGATCTAGGGTTGCTACCTCATCCCTTTAAACCTGAACACAGAGTAATTACACAGGTTCTGGGGCTAATTTAATGTCGATAAGGCACCAAGTGAGTTTAATTAGCAGCACCTTAATCAGCCAGAGAACCTGTGTAATTAATATGTTTTTGGTTTTAAAGGGATGAGATGGCAACCCTAGAAAGATTAGAAAAAAAAACAATGGCTAGGTAAGGCCGGCCCGGTGTCTATTCTGGTATTCAAGGTACGGATAAGTCCTCTGGGATCCATGCCTGGTTCATTTTAATGAACGTGAGCTTGTCCACATTGGCTCTGGACAGGCGGCTGCGCTTGTCTGTGATAACGCCCCCTGCCGTGCTAAATACACGTTCAGACAATACACTGGCCGCAGGGCAGGCCAGCAACTCCAAGGCGTAAAGGGCAAGCTCAGGCCATGTGCCCAATTTGGAGACCCAGAAGTTTAAGGGGGCATAGCCGTCATTCAGTATGTGTAGGCGTGTGCACATATACTTGTGCTGTCATGCAGCTTTTACTGTCTAGCAGTTATTACATGTTATGTTACTTGGTATGATCCTTACCCCCCTGCTGTTCTGGCTAGTTTGGTTGTTCGCACCCTCCATTTCCTGCTCTAAACTACATTTTGTTTTAGTTGCTTGAAAAGTCTGCAGAGTGTGAGAGCTGTGTAACTTCATTGGAAATGTACCTATGCCTCTATGTTTATATCCTTGTTATCTTGAAGCATAAAGAAGCATTGGAAAACACCTCTGGAGTCTTTATTCATTGAGTAAACTGTCTGTGAAAGTCATCATTCAACCTGCTGCATACATCCTTACAGACTGGGTCTACAATAAGCTTGTCACAGGTACAACCGATGCTTGAAACAGAATAGTACATTTCCAGAAGAATCCATCACATAGCTCTCTCTGCAGCTTCAGAAACATGAGTAACCACGTGTGTGTGAAGTTGTGAAGGAAGGGTGGATGCGCTAGGAATAAATCAATTGAATAAATAGATAGATAAATATATGAATAAATAAATACCCAATTAATCAAAATGTGTCCAATAGTAATAAATATAAATAATAAATAGTAAATAATAAATGGTGCGATATGATACCGTACAATAATAAATAATGTCCAACAAAAGTGCAAGACTCCTAGTGGTAGGAGATCAAAACAATAATGTGCATTTAAATAGTCCAAATGACAGTGAAAAAAATAGTATTGCAGGATGTATCCACTGATCTGTGCAGACTTCCACCTCCACCAGAAAATAGAAAGTAATCACCGCAAACAAGTGCTCATGGATGGCACCTTACCACAAGATGTTGACCTCTTTAACTAAAAAGATGTCAAAATAAGCATGGATTAATCATAGACATCAGGTTCCACAGAACTCCATAGAAATCGATGGCAGCAGATCCAGCAGTTCCAGCATCATAAAAAAGTAAGCCAAAAGAGAGATCGCCATAGAATAATAACGTTTATTAAAACAATTAAAAGACAGGCAACGCCAAATTGGCCCCTTACTTGAGGAGTGCCTTCACCAGGCACTGAGGCTGGTCTGCGTTGGATGATTAAGAAAGAGAAGTCCCACACTACAGGATGACTGCAACGGCGTGCGTTCCACCAGTCTGCAGGCGAGGACCAGCGTGACCGGAAGTCCGTCGGGATTTGCGTGACCAATGCGCCTCGACGTACGTTTCGAGATTGACTCGTCGTCGGGAAGCGTCATTGGTCACGCGTTTGTGCCACTTATATGGGCCATCCAATCAAAATTAAGTGGGAGGGATAGAGAAACCATAACAGCCTCAGTCCCGCGTTCAGGCAACCAATGCATACAGCGATGGATTAACCCATCGAGCCATTTTAAGAGGAATGCATATACAAATACAAATGGGTATGCAAAATAATCAGAATAAAATTACAGCAACGGACATTAACGATAATGCAGAAGGGGCACATAATGACCACAATCATAGTTGCAATTAATAACAGTAATTAAAAATTAAATTAAAATGTTATTCTAAACATGAATTAGATTGAATTAATTAAATCTTTATTCATTAGTTAAAAAACAATTCAAGTCCAGATCAATATTTAGACCCAGGGGCTGCATCGTACGCAACCGATGCAACCATTGGGTTTCATTCTGGGACACTGTTTTTTTTAAGATCTGTACCTCGCCAGTGACTAATTACCCTATCAATACCATAAAATGTTAATAGTCGAGGATCTCTATTATGACATTCATCGAAATGTCTGGACACGCTGTGGTTGGGGAATCCCTTAAGAATGTTGGCTACGTGCTCATTAATCCGTACCTTGAGTTCTCTGGTGGTCCGACCCACATATTGTAATTTACAAGGGCATTCCAAAACGTACGTTACGTATTTGGAATGACAAGTGATTAATGGCTCAATGGTAAACTGCTCATGTGTAACATTAGATTTAAAACCAATGCGTATTTTCCCCACTCTATTAGTACTTTTACATGATCTGCACCTTGTGCAATAGTGGAAACCAGAACTGTCAAGAAAGGTCAATGGTCTCTCAGGTGGGTCAGGGACATTCGCTGCAATTTTGTTACGTAAGCCAGGAGCTCTCCTATAGATAAAGGAGGGTTTGAATGTTAAAATTTTGGCCAAATCTGTATCTTGTAACAGAATAGGCCAAAACTTTTTAATTATCTTCTCTACTCCCCTGTATTATCTATGGAATCCAGACAGAAAAGGAACCACATCTGCCCGTTGGGGCTTCTCTCTGGATTCCAATAGAGATTGTCTATCCATCTCACGCACCTCTAATTTGGTGCCTGATAAGGATGACAAAGAATAACCCTTTTCTTCAAACCTAGTGATCAACAAATCGGCTTGTTCTTCAAAATCAGTGATTAAGCTACAATTGTGTGTGAAGAACAAACATCCTAACACAGGAACTCATCCTCAGGCTGTGCACTGAGAGTTAGGCCTGTGTGTGACTCCTGCAGCCACCAGAAGCATTACTCTGTGTATGAAGCCAGCCTCCTACTGAATGCTCCATAACTGTTCACTGCCAGGGATTTTTGGTCCATGCTGTAGAACCACTTCTCTAGTAATACCAGCTTAAACAAGTTTTGCCTTTATTGGGTAGCAATAAGTACCTTTTGAACTGCTCAAAGACTGTATCATAGCTTTATCAAGTCCCAAGAATTCATCATTGTCAAGCTGTTTTGGTTGTGAATCTACTGAAATAACTGTGTATTCCTGCCTGTATAAAGTCATAGTGAGCTGAGCCATCCAGTCTGAACCAGTTGCAGCACTAGATGTCACAAATATCCAGCTCCTCAGTTCAATCTGCCTAATATCAGAAGTCACTACAGAGCTCAGCTCTGGCAGATTTGTAACAAGACACCAAAACTACAGCACTGGTCATTATGTCTGACAGAGACCCCACAGAGTTACCTGCATTTAACCAAGATAAAGCAGACTCCTTACTTCATTCTGCTCGTCCTGCTAGAGGCCCTCATCCATTCTTGAAGGCAAGAGAGGTTTAGAAAGCAAGTAAGGAAGAAACATCTAGTAACCTGACTGCATTATGGCATAAGGCTTTAAGTTGTATAATAACCAGTAATGAAACTAGCAACAATCCTGAGCAATTGAACACTGCTCTCTCAAGGGTTAAAAGGCATTTGAGAACTGTAAAAGACTTTCTGAGAAGTACTATTCCCTATTGTCACATTCCAGCACGGAAGGAAGGAAGCCGCATTGGAATTAAAGGACTTTACTTCTACTGACCAGCAGAGGCATAGCAAATATCTTGAAGCAAAGGCACAGATAGAAGGTAGATTAGCACAGCTACAGGAAACTACATCCTGTAAATCTGCTTCTTCCAGACACTCAGGAAAATCTTCTAGATCTGCCCGCTCCTATCATAAATCCTCTTCTAAGTCACTGTGGTCCTGCTCTGTAAGGTCAACACTGAGCGACCAAATACTCAAAGCTCGCCAGAAGGTCGCAGCAGCCCAGGTTCAAGCCGCCTGCTCTGAAAGAGAAGCAGCCATCAAAGCAGAAGCTAAACGCATTCAAGCAGAAACAGAGGCTCAGCTAGAGGGTCAGCTAGAAATCCTTCAGAAGAGTAAAGAAAAGGAAGTAGCATTGGCGGAATTATCTGTCTTGGAACAAGCCCTATTGGAAGAAGAAGGAGCAGCTTGTCCCAGCTTGGCTGCTTGTCAAGACCCCGTTGAAAGGACCCTACAGTTCGTCTTAAGCCAGAACCGCGACATTACAGTCCCACCTACAGTTGGAGATTTTTCTCATAATCATCCAGCATGAGGCAACGTGTCACAAAATCAAGCTGGTCAACTAGACACACCTGCTAACAGAGACACTCCGCAACTACCGCATGTCACAAAATCAAGTGAGTCAACCCACGCGGCTCACGTGCCACCGCAACCCTATGCAAATAGAGATTACAAGGGTACAGCAAAAGACTACAGGATGAACTCTATGACCCCTGTGATACAGTTCTCTTCAACTTCAAATGCAACTTCAAATGCTCAGAGACCTTCAGACGTCAGACCCTTACCTAGATTGAACCCATCTGCAACACCTTTCGCTCCACCAACCAGCCAACATCAGATACCAACCTTGGCTCAAGTCGGCGCACCATCAGTATCCCCGGTGGCTATAAAAACTGAAAGCATCGACGCTGCAGAGCTCAGCAAGAGTATGGCGCTACGAGAATTGATCACAACTGGACTGTATAGATTTGATGACTGCCCAGAGAACTACAGGAGTTGGAGATCTACATTTAAGGCGGTAATCAAGAGCTTGCCCGTTGAACCTCAAGCAGAACTCGATTTACTAATAAGTTATTTGGGGCGACAATCTTCAGAACAAGTAAAGAGACTTAAATCTGTTTACATCTATAACTTTAACGCAGGCCTTGATGCTGCCTGGAAACGTCTAGATCAAGACTATGGAAGTCCCGAAGTCATTGAATCTGCCTTATTCCAGAGACTAAACGACTTTCCTAAGATCTCTGTTAAGGACAATCATAAGCTTAGAGAGTTAGGTGACCTCCTTCATGAACTTGAAATTGCTAAGTTAGATCCTAGTTTACCAGGTCTTAGCTATTTAGACACTGCTCAGGGCGTGAATCCTATTGTAGCAAGGTTGCCTAGTTATCTTCAGGGAAAGTGGACTAGTGTAGGATCAAAATATAAGTATGAACATCATGTTTCCTTCTCTCCCTTTTCTTATTTTGCAGAGTTCGTGCGGAAGGTTGCAAAATCCAAGAATGACCCAAGCTTCTTCTATCCAGATACAACCACCACTCCTTTACCACTTCAAGGGGTATTGCCACCAACAGTAAATTTAAGGATTTGAAGCATCCTATTGCCGTGAGGAAGACAGAGATAGCATCCAACGTCTTGGCTACAGGCATAAAGGCAAGCAATCTTAATCAACAGTGTCCTATCCATAATGCGCCACATTCTCTCTCCAAATGCCGTGCATTTAAGGACAAGCCTATTGAAGAACGCAAGTCAATCCTCAAAGAGCGTAATATCTGTTTCAAGTGTTGTGGATCCTCCGATCATTTAGCAAGAGACTGTGAGATCACCATCAGATGTTTTCTGTGTAACAGTGCCAAACATGTGGACGCTCTTCATTCAGACCTGTTCAAAAGGAAACCTTCACCCAGCAGCAACCGCAAGCCTACATCAGATGATGGCGGGGAGAGAACTGAGCAACATGCCAACCCCGTAACCACAAGGTGTACAGAGGTATGTGGAGAAGGGCTTCATAGCAAGTCTTGTAGCAAGATACAGGGAGTGCAGAATTATTAGGCAAATGAGTATTTGGACCACATCATCCTCTTTATGCATGTTGTCTTACTCCAAGCTGTATAGGCTCGAAAGCCTACTACCAATTAGGCATATTAGGTGATGTGCATCTCTGTAATGAGGAGGTGTGTGGTCTAATGACATCAACACCCTATATCAGGTGTGCATAATTATTAGTCAACTTCCTTTCCTTTGGCAAAATGGGTCAAAAGAAGGACTTGACAGACTCTGAAAAGTCCAAAATAGAGAGATATCTAGCAGAGGGATGCAGCACTCTTAAAATTGCAAAGCTTCTGAAGCGTGATCATCGAACAATCAAGCGTTTCATTCAAAATAGTCAACAGGGTCGCAAGAAGCGTGTGGAAAAACCAAGGCGCAAAATAACTGCCCATGAACTGAGAAAAGTTAAGCGTGCAGCTGCCAAGATGCCACCAGTTTGGCCATATTTCAGAGCTGCAACATCACTGGAGTGCCTAAAAGCACAAGGTGTGCAATACTCAGAGACATGGCCAAGGTAAGAAAGGCTGAAAGACGACCACCACTGAACAAGACACACAAGCTGAAACGTCAAGACTGGGCCAAGAAATATCTCAAGAATGATTTTTCTAAGGTTTTATGGACTGCTGAAATGAGAGTGAGTCTTGATGGGCCAGATGGATGGGCCCGTGGCTGGATTGGTAAAGGGCAGAGAGCTCCAGTCCGACTCAGACGCCAGCAAGGTGGAGGTGGAGTACTGGTTTGGGCTGGTATCATCAAAGATGAGCTTGTGGGGCCTTTTCGGGTTGAGGATGGAGTCAAGCTCAACTCCCAGTCCTACTGCCAGTTTCTGGAAGACACCTTCTTCAAGCAGTGGTACAGGAAGAAGTCTGCATCCTTCAAGAAAAACATGATTTTCATGCAGGACAATGCTCCATCACACGCGTCCAAGTACTCCACAGCGTGGCTGGCAAGAAAGGGTATAAAAGAAGAAAAAATAATGACATGGCCTCCTTGTTCACCTGATCTGAACCCCATTGAGAACCTGTGGTCCATCATCAAATGTGAGATTTACAAGGAGGGAAAACAGTACACCTCTCTGAACAGTGTCTGGGAGGCTGTGGTTGCTGCTGCACGCAATGTTGATGGTGAACAGATCAAAACACTGACAGAATCCATGGATGGCAGGCTTTTGAGTGTCCTTGCAAAGAATGGTGGCTATATTGGTCACTGATTTGTTTTTGTTTTGTTTTTGAATGTCAGAAATGTTAATTTGTGAATGTTGAGATGTTATATTGGTTTCACTGGTAAAAATAAATAATTGAAATGGGTATATATATTTTTTTTGTTAAGTTGCCTAATAATTCTGCACAGTAATAGTGACCTGCACACACAGATATCCCCCTAAAATAGCTAACACTAAAAACAAACTAAAAACTACTTCCAAAAATATTCAGCTTTGATATTAATGAGTTTTTTGGGTTCATTGAGAACATGGTTGTTGTTCAATAATAAAATTAATCCTCAAAAATACAACTTGCCTAATAATTCTGCACTCCCTGTATGTCTTGTAAGGGTTTTTCCTGAAGGATGCCCACAAAATTCCATAAAAATGTATGCCATACTCGATGATCAGAGCAATCGCTCATTGACCAGTCCAGAATTCTTTGACCTATTCAACATTCATGGAGAGGCCTGGTCCTATACCTTGCAGACATGTGCAGGAAAGATCAATACTTCTGGAAGAAGAGCCCATGGCTTCATACCGTAGTGGCATCAGAATATGAGGACATAGAGTTTCCTCTTCCAACTCTAATCGAATGTGATCAGCTACCGAACAACAGAGAAGAAATCCCCTGCACGTCATCACCCCCATTTAAGCCACATTGCTGACTACATTCCACCACTTAACAAGGATGTTAAGATCTTGATTCTACTAGGGAGAGACGTTCCTAGAGTCCATAAAATAAGAGAGTTATGTAACGGTCCGGACGATGCTCCTCAGGCCCAGAAACTTGATCTTGGATGGGTGATAATAGGAGAAGTCTGTTTAGACCAATCTCACAAGCTCTTGGATGTAGCTTCCTACAAAACCAATGTTGCCTATCGGTCGAGGAAATGTCCATTGCATTATTATGTGAAGGAAAGACTTGATTTTAAAAACGAAGTTCCATATCAAGCACTCCAAAGTATAAACTGCAAGCTCACTTCTCAGAAGGACCTTGGTGATTCAGTGTACCAGACTACTTGCGATGACAACAAGATTGCCCATTCAGTCGAAGATAAGGAGTTCATCAAGATTATGGATGAAGAGTTCTTCAAGGACAATTCCAACAGTTGGGTAGCTCCATTACCCTTCCGAGTACCAAGGCTTACTCTCCCTAACAATCGAGGACAAGCTTTAACCAGATTTGCTGCACTTAAGAAGACTCTCTGTAACAAACCTGAGATGCAAGAGCATTTTCTAGCATTTCTGCAGAAGATTTTAGATAACCTTCACGCTGAACCAGCACCAGACCTTAAGGAAGGTGAAGAATGCTGGTACCTTCCATCCTTTGGAGACTACCATCCTCGTAAACCGGGGCAAATCAGAATAGTCTTTGACTCAAGCGCTCAGTTCCAGGGAACCCCTTTAAATAACGTTCTTCTAACTGGTCAAAATCTAACGAACAACCTAGTAGGAGTGTTGATGCGGTTCAGGAAGGAACCAATTGCTGTGACAGTTGACGTCCAACAGATGTTCCACTGTTTCATAGTCAAAGAGGACCACAGAAATGATCTCAGGTTCTTGTGGCAACGCAACAATAACATTAATGATCAGGTGATAGATTATCGCATGTGAGTCCATGTCTTTGGAAATAGTCCATCTCCTGCCGTGGCAACTTATGGACTGAGAAGAACAGCGCAGGAAGGTGAAAAGGAATTCGGATCTGACACCAGGCAATTCATTGAGAGAGATTTTTATGTGGACGATGGCCTAAAATCCTTTTCAACACCTGAAGAAGCCTTCAATCTGATAAAAAGAGCTCAATAGCTCCTGTCGACTGCTAACTTAAGGCTCCATAAGATTGCATCTAATAGCAGTGAAGTAATGAGGTCTTTCAATCCAGAAGATCATGCTAAGGATTTGAAGGATTTGGACTTGGGAGTAGATGCCCTACCCACTCAAAGGAGTCTCGGTCTTCTTTGGAATATAACTTCAGACACATTCACCTTTCAGGTATCTGACTCCAAGAAGCCATTCACCAGACGAGGAGTCCTGTCAACTTTTAATAGCCTTTAAGATCCCCTAGGCTTTGTGACCCCAGTTACCGTCCAAGGGAGATCCATACTTCGCCAGCTTACTGAGCGAGTGACAGATTGGGACGCCCCTCTGCCAGTAGACCTGCTGCCTAAATGGGAGAAATAGAGAAACTCCATGAAAGTACTGAAAAAACTGAGGAAAGAGATTCACGTCTTTTGCGATGCATCTACCGAGGCTATAGCGGCTGTGGCTTATCTCAAGATCATAGATGCCTCCGGGAGATTCTATGTCGGTTTTCTACTAGGAAGAGCCAAGTTAGCTCCAAAACCTGATCACACTATTCCAAGATTAGAATTGTGTGGCGCAACCCTAGCTGTCGAAGTCGCAGAATTCCTGCAAAATGAAATGGACGCTGAAATTGATCAGGGCTTTCCCAGTGACGTACGAGGTTGCGTCAGAGGGGGTGGGGTCACGTGACAGGTGGCCGCTTCCCCTATATAAGAAATGTCAAAGCTCCAGCGCGTCATTACGCTGGGCTGTGTCCAGCGGAGAAAGGAGCTTGCCTGCTGCGCTCTGGACGGATGGATCTTCTCATCGCTGGACCGGACCGCTGATCACCCGTCGCTGGAGAGATCATCCGTCGCTGGATAGAAGACAACGTTGGAGCAGGGAGCCGCATCGAGAGTGGATTACCACTGCTGGATTTTTTTTTATTATTATTAATAAAGGAATTTTTTCTACGGTGTCTGTGTGTTTTTTTTAACTATTTACACTTCCTTCGTGAAATGGTAGAGGTACAGTGTACCCCATTACCAATTCACATGGGGGTCCAGGATCTGGGGGTCCCCTTTGTTAAAGGGGTCTTCCAGATTCTGATAAGCCCCCCGCCCGCAGACCCCCACAACCACCGGGCAAGGGTTGTGGGGATGAGGCCCTTGTCCCCATCAACATGGGGACATCCTCCCCATGTTGAGGGCATGTGGCCTGGTGCGGTTCAGCAGAGGGGGGGGCCGCACTCTGTCCCCCCCCTCTTTTCTGCGGCCGGCCAGGTTAACATGCTCGGATAAGGGTCTGGTGTGCATTTTTGGGGGAACTCCACGCCGTTTTTTTTTTTAATTTGGGGTGGAGTTCCCCTTAAAATCCACACCAGACCTGAAGGGTCTGGTATGGATATTTGGGGGGAACCCCACATCATTTTTTTTAAATGGACGGCAGGGTTCCCCTTAATATCCATATCAGACCTGAAGGGCCTGTTAATGGAATTTGGGGGACCCCCACGTTTTTTTTTTATGAATGAATCATCTCTGAATTGCCAGAGCCGACAATTCATTAGAGCCGCAAAGCCGGTTTTAAATGCCTTTTTTTCTTTCAGAAATTACACTTTGTGCAGGGACAGTTCTATGTACGGGAAACATGCGCTTTTTCACATGCTGACTTTACACCCCCCCTAGGTACGAAATTTAAAGTAATATTACACGTTTATTGTTTCACTTTTAGCATTATTAAATTCACTGCTCCTGAAAAAACTGCCGTTTTTAAAACTTTTTTTTGCATTGATACATGTCCCCTGGGACAGGACCCGGGTCCCCAAACACTTTTTAGGACAATAACTTGCATATTAGCCTTTAAAATTAACACTTTAGATTTCAAATGTTCGAGTCCCATAGACTTTAACGGGGTTCTAAAGTTCACACGAACATTTGGTGTGTTCGCAAGTTCTGATGCGAACCGAACAGGGGGGTGTTCGGCTCATCCTTACAAGAGAGGGAACATCAGAGCATTTGGTAAAATGTGGAACCCTTGGTTGGAAGAAATGAGATACCCCGAGTGAAAAGAAAACCCAATAAAGCAGATGGTTAGAGTAGGGAGGGGGGAGGGGAGGGAGGGAAAAGGGTAAAACAAAAGGTGTAATATTGAAGATATGTACGAAATATGTGAAACAGAAATGGTAAAAAGAACATACAAAAATATATGATTGTGCCCGGTACTGAAGTGGTTAATGTTACAATTGTGTCATAGAGAACTATAATACATAATTTTTTTTTAAAAATAATTGATGCAAATTAGTCTTTGAACTATAACCCAGAAAATCTGTGGTTTGAAGAATGTTTTATACTTTGAAAAGGAATGGAATGTGATTGTTAGAAATAGTAAACTGGTTCATCCACTGGAGGTGCAAATAGGGAGGGGGAGGGGAGCCCAGCAGAGGAGAAGAAAAGGGCAAATCTTTATATAATACAGGAAAAAGTTAATTAAAAAAATCTGAGACTTCACCACCCAGACTGGAGACCCACTAAATCTCAACTAAAAAATTCCAGATCTGTCCAATCACTTCCTTTGTAAAATGAATCCTAAAAATGTTCTGCGTCTCATTGGGAGTTCTATTGGATTATTTTTTTTCTTTGCTGCATCATTCTTCTAGGTGTTTTTTTTTTTTACCTTGTAAAAAAAAATTACACTTTTTAAAAATGTAAAATTAAAAGTTTTGTAAAATCAGATGACGGGGTAGAGAGGGACCATCAGGCTTTCCAAAAACAGTAAGGGGCCTATTCATAAAAAATAGACTTTGTGAATATCTCAACATTCATACAAGCATAATAAATAATATCTGCAATGTTTATAATATTTGTGTAATAGTTTCCTTGTTGCTCTTTGCGGGGCACATTGGGTTCAAAGAGAAAAGAACATTCAATCAGGAGAGATAATAGAGAAAACAGCCTAATGTCTAAGCCTAAGAACATTCAGCCAGCAGGGGAGAAAATATGAGGGAGACCTCTGTACAGTCTATGGAGAATCTTGTGTGAATGGCTGAATGAATGGTTGTTAGGACGAATGAACCTCTATCTGCTGTGTGAAGAAAGTGCGATCCGGAGAATAGGGAATAGACAGACAGAAGTGTCGGCATGACTAAGGGAGGAACAGGTCAGAGAAGGGTTAAATCTCTGTAGTTTAGTGTGGTAGGGGCGGAGTTCTTTCCTGATTGGAGGCTGATGGTCGGATGGGCAGGGTGGAGCCATAAGGGTAATTCAATACAAGGGTTGCTGGGTATACATCCAGGAAAGTTCAGGCGATGAGAAGACTTTCCCTCCCTCCCTCCCACCCTGTATTCAAGGTTTGGAGTATTGAGGGGCAATTTTTTGTGTTATAAAATTTTCTATTAAAAAAATTTGCTTTTCTCACAGTAGATTTGTGAGTCAGGGGGTCTTTGGGGGGGGTCAGTGGTTAATGATATTGTTAAAAATTGGAGGTCCATCTAGGGTATAGCACTTCCACCTTGTTGGTTGCTGGTGGTTCTCCCAGGAGCTAGGTCCCCTGGAGGAAAATCTAAAAATGTGTGAGTCCCGACATCTCCAAGCCAGACGGGTGTGGCTGAGGACACGGGCGACTATAGTCATACAGTGCGTTTTATGCCTTGTACACACGGTCGGACTTTTGACCATGCAAATGTCCGCCGTGAGTCTGTCAGAAGTCTGATGGAAAGAAAGAGAACAAGTTCTCTATCTACAGTCCATCGGACTTCAGACAAAAAAAAGTCAGATGGAGGCTACACACGGCCGGACTTTCTGAGAAAAAAGCCCATCGGACTTTTTTATCGGAAAGTCCTGCCGTGTGTACAAGGCATGAAGGACACCCAAAGATCCCCTCCTGGTTGCATTGTTGAATTTTCATTGTTGAAATTGTTCTAACATGCTAGTTCAATGATGTCACCCAGAGGCTCCTCCCCTTTCCTTCTATTGCAGTGGTGAGGATCCAGAGATAACATTCGGTGGGAGTCAAGCGATGAGTTTGGACGTGTCAGCAGCCAGTGGATTTTTTTTTATTCAGCGGTGGCTGCCAGGCATTGTGATTTATGTGGATTTGGATGATGTGATGATGGTGGATTTACATTGTTTTTTAAATTAAAGGAGGAACTTCACACTTTTTTTTTCTTGTTTTTTGCATGAAGTTCCCCCTTAACCACTTCAGCCCCGGACCATTTGGCTGCTAAATGACTGGGCCACTTTTTGCTATTCGGCACTGCGTCGCTTTAACTGACAATTGCGAGGTCGTGCGACGTGGCTCCCAAACAAAAATGACATTCTTTTTTTCCACAAATAGAGCTTTCTTTTGGTGGTATTTGATCACCTCTGCGGTTTTTATTTCTTGCGCTATAAACAAAAATAGAGCGACAATTTTGAAAAAAATAAATAAAAATATATTGTACTTTTTGCTATAATAAATATCCCCAATTAAAAAAAAATTCTCAGTTTAGGTCGATATGTATTCTTCTACATATTTTTGTTAAAAAAAACCAATGCAATAAGCATTTTTGATTGGTTTGCGCAAAAGTTATAGCGTCTACAAAGTAGGGGGTCATTTTATGGCATTCTTCTAATTTTTTTTTACTACTAATGGCCGCGATCTGCGATTTTTATCATGACTGCGACATTATGGTGAACACATCGGACACTTTTGACACTATTTTGGGACCATTGTCATTTATACAGCGATCAGTGCTATAAAAATGCACTGATTACTGTGTACATGTGACTGTCAGGGAAGGGGTTAACCTGTAGGGGGTGGGGGAAGTGGTTAAGTGTGCCCTAGGGAGTGATTCTAAGTTTTAGGGGCGTGGCTTACTGTGACACGTCACTGATCGCTGCTCCCAATGAGAGAGAACAGACGATCAGTGTTGTGTCACTAGGCAGAATAGGGAGATGTCTTGTTTACACAGGCATCCCCCATTCTGCCGTTCCGGGACCCGATCGCGGGAAACATCGAGTCCGTGGGTCCCGCTGGCATTGTCAAGGAGAGCGCGCCCGCTAGGGGGCAGGCTCAAAGTATCCAGTTCCCAGGAGCAAAGAGAAGAAACTAGGACATCTAAGTAAAAGAGGGGAACAAGCAAGAAGTCAACAGAAATATAAAAAGAAGGGAGGGGAGAAGGGGGGGTAGGACACAAGGAGACTATCACTACTCCCTGACCATTGACCGCAGCCTGGGAATAAGGCAGCGTCCTGCTAGGAGCTTGGATGGCCAAGTGTCTATCCGTAGGCTTGTGAAAAAAGCAGTGTTTTCAAACACGTTGCTTTGCCTGCCTGTGCCATTTTGGTGATGTAAATATGCATGAGGGCAGTCAGTAAGCGGTTAAAATCCAAACCCGATTTAAAGGGTCTGGTATAATATTAGTCAGTCTAGGGGATGTGTTTTTATATTTTATTCGGAGAATGAATGAACCATTCATACGTCAGGACATCTTGTCAATAGAACTGTGTAGAAGACCATCGGTGGCACTATGCAGAAGGCTGTACTGGGTGAAGCAAGTCCCTTTGTAGCAGAAGGAATTCACTAGACTTTGCTTCTTCAAGACAGTAGCCGGTGTCCCCTCTTTAGCTCACACACCCAGTATGCTGACTTCTAGGACCAAGAGGGGGATTTCAGTAACACACACAGTCTCAGGGATCCCTTTAGAGCATGGATATGCAATTAGCGGACCTCCAGCTGTTGCAAAACTACAAGTCCCATCATGCCTCTGCCTCTGGGTGTCATGCTTGTAGCTGTCAGAGTCTTGCTATGCCTAATGGAACTTGTTGTTAGATTTTAAATGTATTAATATTTTATTGTGATAAACGTTTCTGAATCATTGGTTAAACATGGTAGTTTTGAGGACAGACAAGGTCAGTTACAGGACACTACATCTATTCTTGAAGTTCTACGTCAAGACAGTGGGTGGAGATATGTTACTTAAATATACTCAAGTGGGTGTTACGTTTGTGACAGAAGCCTGCCACCATCCATGGAGCTAATCTAAATGTGAATTATGCTTAGCTTGGCTTTTAAAACAGTATAAGTATACATGTGGTTTCCGTAGCTAGTTAGGAAGCTCTAGGGTCACCGACCCTACAGACGAGATGGGGGTAGGAAGCCCCAACCTGCTGGAAGGGACCTTTCCCAGCAGAGACGTACCAGCATATCTTTCCTCCATCTGTAACCTTCTGAATTATCATCCTGTCATGTGTTATCAGCTGCCAATATGTAAGCATTGACTGTTTGCTTGTCCTGTCTTGAAGAATAAAGTTCGTACTATTTGAAGAAAACCTGAGTTTTGAATATTGGGAATGAAAAGCGCCTGGGAAAGAGACTATTGACATATCACATGATACGTGTTAAAAATGTTCTCTCTCTCTCCCACATTCAACATTGGCGAGCGCCAGCCAAATTGGTCATCTTTTTTCCTAAAGCCTTGAAACAGGGGGGGATAAATAGACGAGGGGCCAGATCCACGTACCCTGACGCATATTTCCGTCGGGAGTAGCGTATCTCTGATACACTATGCCGCCGTAACTTACAGTTTTTTTTTGTATCCTCAAAGAATTTGCGCCGTAAGTTACGGCGGCGTAGTGTAACTTTGGTGGCGTAAGGGTGCGCAATTCAAATGGATGTGATGGGGGCGTGTTTTATGTAAATACGTCTTGACCCGACGTAATTGACGTTTTTTTTTCCAACTGCGCATGCGCCGTCCGTGGGGATATACCAGTGCGCGTGCTCTAAATTAAACCGGAACAAGCCAATGCTTACGACGGTGACTTCATTCTACGCAAGGCCCTATTCGCGAACGACTTACGCAAACGACGTAACATTTTCAAAATTAGACGCGGGAACGACGGTCATACTTAACAGAGGATACGCCTCATACAGCAGGGGTAACTATACGCCAAAAAAAAGCCTTACGGAAGCGACGTAAAAAAATGCACCGGCCGGACGTACGTTCGTGGATAGGCATACTCGACGCGGAAATCAACGGAAACCCCACCTAGCGGCCAGCGTAAATATGCACCTACAATCCGACGGCGTACTGAGACGTACGCCAGTCGGATCGAGCCCTCATTCAGTCGTATCTTGTTTTGTGGATACAAAACAAAGATACGACGGGGGAACTTTGAAATTATGGGCGTATCAATAGATAAACCGGCGTAATTCGTTTGTGGATCTGGCCCGAGATGTTGTTCAAGTCTTGAAAAAAAAAACAGATCAAAAGAACCTAGAAGCAAAGAGGCGTTTATGTTCCAACAGATGACAGAAGGCTCAAAAACACAATAGTGAGTTTTTACGCTGTCTGTTTTCTCACCTGTAGAAAAAAAAACTAAGACTACAAGGCTTACGAGGCTGATGGGCCAGCTATCTGGACAGAATGTTTTCAAGATATCGTGCAAAATCCAGCGAGGACTTTCTGGTTATGGAGAAAAATCGTAAACGTTTACATACGTGAAGAACTGCCAAGAAGATTCTAAAAGGTGAGAATGTCTCACAGAAAAAGTGTTGAAATAGGATCTAAAGCTTCACGTTATTTATTTTTAAAGGCCAACATTGATGCACCAGGCAGACATACACTTTGGGTGAGCTAATATGAAAGTTGGATTTTTGATGTTTTGGACAAGTCCAAGAATACACTATACATTCCTTTTGCATACACAAAAAGGAGAAAGACATTATTTATACGCACGCATCTTTACATTTGTTTACTTAAGGCCATTATTTTTAGACTAACTAAACATTACATTTACACGAGCCAAAAGAACAAGGCGAGCCACGAACAAGACAAGAACTACTAGAAAATTATTCTTCAAAGAAAATAAGGACATTATTCTTCCAAGAAAAAGCAACAAACGAAGATAAAGCAACAAGAAAAAGCAACATGAAAAAGCAACATGAAAAAGCAACAAGAAAAATAAACCAACAGACAAAGTTTAAAGGACATTGTTTATCTCTTGTTTTTTTAAGTGTACACAGGTAAATCATTCTAAACAAGGGGTAAATATGTTTTTTATTTAAGTGGATTAACATGGGATGGTTAAAAATCTCAAAGTTCAGAAGTATATCCCTGTACTATCGGGAATTGATATATTCTATGGGGTAGATCCACGTACATCGGCACATATATAGACCGGCGTAGCGCATCTCCTTTACGTTATGCCGGCTCAACTTAGAGAGGCAAGTACCGTATCCTCAGAGTATTTGCGCCCGACGATGCGCCGGCGTAACATAAATTACGAGGCCTAAGCCGGAGTAATTGAAAGTAGGAAGGAAGTGGGCGTGTTCCATTGAAATGAGCCATGCCCCCATGCAAATGAAGGGCCGAACGGACGGCGCATGCGTAGTGATGCTGACTATGTTCAGCGCCTCTCTGCGCATGCTCACAACTCGTGGGGCTGCATTCATTTACAAAGTGGGGCTGCATTCATATACAAAGTGGGACTGCAGTCATATACAAAGTGGGACTGCAGTCATATACAAAGTGGGACTGCATTCATATACAAAAGTAGGACTGCATTCATAGACAAAAGTGGGGCTGCATTCATATACAAAGTGGGGCTGCATTCATATACAAAGTGGGGCTGCATTCATATACAAAGTGGGGCTGCATTCATATACAAAGTGGGACTGCATTCATATACAAAGTGGGACTGCATTCATATACAAAGTGGGACTGCATTCATATACAAAAGTGGGACTGCATTGGTAGACAAAAGTGGGGCTGCATTAATATACAAAAGTGGGGCTGCATTAATATACAAAAGTGGGGCTGCATTCATATACAAAAGTGGGGCTGCATTCATATACAAAAGTGGGGCTGCATTCATATACAAAGTGGGGCTGCATTAATATACAAAGTGGGGCTGCATTCATAGACAAAAGTGGGACTGCATTCATAGACAAAAGTGGGACTGCATTCATATACACAAGTGGGGCTGCATTCATATACAAAAGTGGGGCTGCATTTATATATACAGCGGGGCTGCATTCATATACAAAAGTGGGACTGCATTAATATACAAAAGTGGGGCTGCATTCATATACAAAAGTGGAGCTGAATTTATATACAAAAGTGGGACTGCATTTATATACAAAAGTGGGACTGCATTCATAGACAAAAGTGGGACTGCATTCATATACAAAAGTGGGGCTGCATTTATATACAAAAGTGGGGCTGCATTTATATACAGGGGTGGGACTGCATTTATATACAAAAGTGGGGCTGCATTTATATACAAAAGTAGGACTGCATTCATATACAAAAGTGGGGCTGCATTCATATACAAAAGTGGGGCTGCATTTATATATACAGCTGGGCTGCATTCATATACAAAAGTGGGACTGCATTAATATACAAAAGTGGGGCTGCATTCATATACAAAAGTGGGGCTGAATTCATATACAAAAGTGGGACTGCATTTATATACAAAAGTGGGGCTGCATTCAGTGGGACTGAATTTATATACAAAAGTGGGACTGAATTTATATACAAAAGTGGGGCTGCATTCATATGTACAGTGAGGCTGCAATGATGGTCACTGATGAGGCTGCATTGATCTCTTGTACCATGTCTTCAGTCTCTGACCATCTCTTGTACCATGACCACCCCTTGTACCACGTCTGCAGTCTCTGACCATCCCTTGTACCACGTCTGCAGTCTCTGACCATCCCTTGTACCATATCTGCAGTCTCTGACCATCTCTTGTACCATGTCTGCAGTCTCTGATCATCCTTTGTACCATGACTGCAGTCTCTGACCATCTCTTGTACCATGTCTGCAGTCTCTGACCATCTCTTGTACCATGTCTGCAGTCTCTGACCATCCCTTGTACCATGTCTGCAGGCTCTGACCATCTCTTGTACCATGTCTGCAGTCTCTGATCATCCTTTGTACCATGTCTGCAGTCTCTGACCATCTCTTGTACCATGTCTGCAGTCTCTGACCATCTCTTGTACCATGTCTGCAGTCTCTGACCATCTCTTGTACCATGTCTGCAGTCTCTGACCATCCCTTGTACCATGTCTGCAGTCTCTGCCCATCTCTTGTACCATGTCTGCAGTCTCTGACCATCTCTTGTACCATGTCTTCAGTCTCTGACCATCTCTTGTACCATGTCTGCAGTCTCTGACCATCTCTTGTACCATGTCTGCAGTCTCTGACCATCCCTTGTACCACGTCTGCAGTCTCTGATCATCTCCTGTATCATGTCTGCAGTCTCTGATCATCCTTTGTACCATGACTGCAGTCTCTGACCATCTCTTGTACCATGTCTGCAGTCTCTGACCATCTCTTGTACCATGTCTGCAGTCTCTGACCATCCCTTGTACCATGTCTGCAGTCTCTGACCATCTCTTGTACCATGTCTGCAGTCTCTGATCATCCTTTGTACCATGTCTGCAGTCTCTGACCATCTCTTGTACCATGTCTGCAGTCTCTGACCATCTCTTGTACCATGTCTGCAGTCTCTGACCATCTCTTGTACCATGTCTGCAGTCTCTGACCATCTCTTGTACCATGTCTGCAGTCTCTGACCATCCCTTGTACCATGTCTGCAGTCTCTGCCCATCTCTTGTACCATGTCTGCAGTCTCTGACCATCTCTTGTACCATGTCTTCAGTCTCTGACCATCTCTTGTACCATGTCTGCAGTCTCTGACCATCTCTTGTACCATGTCTGCAGTCTCTGACCATCCCTTGTACCACGTCTGCAGTCTCTGATCATCTCCTGTATCATGTCTGCAGTCTCTGACCATCTCTTGTACCACGTCTGCAGTCTCTGACCATCCATTGTACCATGTCTGCAGTCTCTGACCATCACTTGTACCATGTCTGCAGTCCCTGACAATCGTCTACAAACTATGGGATAGATTTATGGCATTTATATTTCATTTTTTTTACTAGTAATGGCGGCGATCATTGATTTTTTAGCGGTACTGCAACATTGCAGCGGACACACCGGACACCTAATTGAGTTCTGTAAGCAACACCTTATTTTCCGGCAGTGCCCCTCCCGAGACTAGACTCTGGATCCGCCCTTGGTTGAAGCTAAAATTATGCAGTGTGATAAAGCCACAGTTATGTAAGTAAATCATGCAAAAGTTGCTTTATCAATTTTTCAGTGGATATTTATTGGGAAGGAATTTTGTGCTTTCATAAACGGATCCATATATTGGCACAATTGAACTTCCTGTATATTTTGTCAACACTGAAAGATGACCTTAAGCCATGTGTTTGTTACAGAGCACATGTGGTTCAATTAATCATACTGTATGGTTGGTTTTGAAAAAAAGTATTTCAACATGAATAAGAGTCTTACTGAAATAGAATATTTAGAAAAGCGAACCTAAATAAATGTTTTTTTGCAAAATTAAAATGGTTATAAGTGAAAGTATGGTAAAAGAAAAATACAATAATCTAGTAAAATTATTACTTTTACAAAATATAATTAGTCACAGAATAAAGAGGGGGACGATGAAAATTTTGTCTCAGTACAGACTGATAATGGAGATAAAATTAATTGTAAAAATAATTGATTCCAACAATTATGGATAAAATTATTTTTAAGTGAAAATATTTATTTTTGCATATCCAGGTACCTGACAGATTGACTGACAAATTGATTAATTGATTTTTTGTTTAAGCTAATGAAAGAAATTTTGAACTACTGATTATTAGAGCATTTTTGTCATCAAACTTCTGAATATTGTTTTATTATGTTTATAGAGCAATTCAAAGGGGAAAGAGTAACCAAAGTATTGCGAGATTTTGCAATCTATGTAAATTGATTATATTATATTTTTCACCTGCTAAAGGAGGATACAAGGATGTTTTTTCCTTTTAGTTAATTTTTTTGATAAATTAATTAATTGAGGTAATTCTAGAAAAAATCATATATTTGTAATGAAAGCTAAGTTATGAACTTTGTCACATTCCATTGGGGTTTGTTTTCAAACCGTGGAATCAGATAATGATTTTTTTCATTTTTATAGGACAGGTGATGAAGGACATGTATGCAATTTTAGTATTTGATAAAGTTTTTATTTTCTTATCATCTTTAGTACCCAGATATAATAGAACGCTACAATAGTATTTTAAAGTCTAAATAGGGTAAGATGATTCAAGAAAAGGTAAATATTAGGTGATTTATTTACCTGTTATATTTTTTCGTTTAAAAACTTTTCTAAAATAAGGGTTTATTAATTTTTTGAGTTAATGACAAGATGAAGAATGTCTGTTCTTCTATGTCTTTTTAAGATTAGCATATATAGTTATTTGCAATCTGTTGCATAGGACAAAGTACAGGTATAGGAATTTCAGAAGTTTGTTCACAAAACATGACTAGGCCTTTGCTAAATTTAAATGGAAAATTATGTTTTGAATAAGATTTCTACTTCTCATGAGTAGGTTTCATAATTTATTCCAGTAGCTAAAGATATGGTTAAGAATTATAGATCTGAAGGTACCAGGGATGTCAATAGAAATGCCAACTGAAATATCATTTGGAATTTCAAATTGGGAAGGTTATTTTATTTTTTGGATTCTTCCATGACCATGATACAAGAACAACTAAACTTCTATTTGTTATTACTTCTATTTTTTTTTCAAAATAATTTTTTGATTATGTTATCAAGGATCATCATTTTTGTATGAACTTCAATGATTTATTTATATGGACTTACATCAAAAGTGACATATTGATCGGTCGATCATTATGTAAGGGGGAGTTGGAATTTAATTCTAATATAGGATTTTTTTTTGTTTTTTTTTTAAATATGGAAAAATTGTTGTTATATTTTGGTTTCTAAATCTTTTATAAGAATACATATTGATATACATAAAATTATTATTTCACATAGAATAATTAATTTTTATAGAACACATAACTTGGGAAAGTTGGATGGATAGTTTGTTATTACAAGAATGTATAACGAAGTATACATTTGAAGTATTAATATAGTTAGAGTACATACAGGTTTGTGTGGAAGAAAAGGATTTGATTTAAAGTGTCTAAACAGAATTATTGTTGAATTAAAAAAATATAGAATATTGAAAAATAAATAAAAGAAAGAGTTGCTTGCTGGTCATAGATGGATAAATAAATTAAATGGATGGATTAAAAAGATAGAAAAATAAATAGAAAGAAAAATAGAATATATAAAAATATGACAATCAAATAATGGGAAAGTTATGTTTTTATGTATCCACAGACAAGTAGATTACGTATTATGTTTATTATTGTTCGGTATCAAGGATAATGTATAATAACTTATACTGAAGAAATTTGGTTATTGAAATTTCAAAAGAAATGCAAGATACTTTATTTATTAATTAATAATTTCTATTATAGAGTAATATAATTTGATACATCAAATATATTTTTCTTCTTTATGTTAAAATAGTTATATGATATGGTTGAAGTTATAAGAAGTAACATTTATTGAGGTAAAGGAAGAAAATTTTATTATTACATAATGTAGATAATAATATAATAATTTATAGCTTCTTACTGGAATAAAATGGTTAAATATTTCACTGGAATATCTGAGTTTTGGAAAAAGTTTATGTACAATATCTGAAATGCTAAATTGTATTTGTGACGGTATTAGAATAATATCCCAGTCAAAGATTCCCTTCTTCCCATAAAGAAAATCACCCAATATTCCATGAGGAGGAATATTCCTGGGGTCGCCCAATAAGCCACACATGAGTCAGAGCTTACTGCTGGAACACGACAGTTTAATGGCAGCTTGCTGCTGGTATATATGCAGTTTACAAGCTAAATCCTCAATCAAAGAACAATGAGATCTCCACCCCCTTTCCACACACAGTGGGGGCTCTCAAACAGATTATAGGCAGACACTTCGGAGTCGACCCTGAAAACATTTCTTTAGATAATGACATCAGTGAAGGTAATTACTAGTTGTAACAGAATACATTATCTAGACAGCCTGGCCCGCATATAGAAGAGATAATTACCACAATGAAGCAATCAGAATAATTAACATGAGACCCTTCTAATCACAGTAAACAGTAAACACAGGGCTTCTTCACACAACACAATAGATTAATTACCCTTTGAAATAGGGCTGGCTGAGGGAGGGACAGTAACATTTCAACAGCCTGTAACACATGAATCCTTTTTACCTCTAACACACACACACACACAGCATAACTAGCAGGGAGAATTACACTGAAGCATATCCTTCACAATGGCCCCCCTTTTTCTCCCTGCTCCGGCAACCCGTTTGGACCTTTCCTGGTCCAGTAGGGTTGACGGGTTCAGAGCTTTTAGTCCATCTCAGGTATGCCACCGGGTCGTCAGATCACACGCCGGTCAGTCCCCAAGTCTTTGTGCGATCTGCAGAGTCACCAGAAGTCAGTGTGAAGACGGCGGATGGGTCTGTGCGCCGCCGTCTAGGTGTCCCGCTATGGGAGGGGGCAGGTTATGGCTCTGAAGTGACAATCACAGGAGATTCATAAAAAGAAAAAGTTATATTTGTTGAAATGCTGTAGCACTGGTGCTCAGAGTCCGGGGGGGGGGGGTTGGATCAGTGCCCCATAGGGTCAGTCACCCCCTGCTCCCTCCGCAGCCGCCGGTTCTCCACTTTGAGCTTCTCCAGCTCCCTCTCCAGTTCATGGAGCCTGGGGGGGTCGGCCTGCTGTGACCTCAGGCGGTTGTTCTCCTCCTCCATGCGGCTTATGCACTCCTCCAGCTCCATGTACTCACGGATCAGCTCCTGCTTGCTCATGTCCTGCAGGCTCTCCACGTGGTCCTTCATCATCAGGAACTGGGTGGTGGTGTAAGGGGCCACCGGTGGGCCCTTGGCGAATATCTCGGCCCACATCTGGGACGCCCGCTGCGACTCCCTCTCCTCCAGTCGCTTCTTCTCCTCCCAGGACAGCTTGTTATACGGCTTCCAGGACCTCTTCTTCTTGGAGGGTAGCCGGCGGTGCCTCTTTCTGCCCAGCTCCCTCCAGGGCCCCTCCGGCTCATGGCTGTCGCCCATGACCAGCTGACAATGGTGTTCCCTGTTGTCCGTAATAACAGATTGTACCATGAGGGCTTCGTAAGGGGTGCCCAATGGTTCTTCCTGACCCAGCTCCTGGAGATCCCAAGCCGAGTTTACACAATGGGCTGCTGCTGGTGGGCGGTACCCAGGTTGAGACCAATTTGACCTGGTGTTGTCATTCATGGGGCAATTCTGCTTGAAGTGACCCAGCTGTTTGCACCGGAAGCAGCGTTGTTCGTTGTCCTCCTGGCGTGGATAGCGAGGGCTACATGTCACCGGTCTGTTAGGAGGTTGATATCTATCGGCTGGTGGATGTGAGGGCGCCGTTGGTCGTGGAGGTTGTACCCGTGGTGTGACCTGGTTTGTCTTGCGAGTATCCGCATATTCATCCACCAACTTCGCAGCCTCTGGTAGAGTCATGGGCCTGCGATCTCTCACCCAGTCTTTGACGTCCGTCTGGATGTGATTGTAAAATTGCTCCAGGAGCATTAGTTGCAAAATGTCCTCTGCGGTGGTGGCCTGGCTGCTGTTAACCCAGTTAGAGGCCGACAGGGATAACTGGCATGCCCATTCCGCGTAAGAGTCTTTCGTGGTTTTGCGTGAGTCCCTGAACCTCTGTCGGTGGGACTCTGGGGTTACTGCATAACGAGCCAGGAGCACTTCTTTAACCCGGGCGTAGCTATGGATATCCTGATCTGGCACGGTCCGGAAAGCATCAGAAGCTTTGCCTGACAGTTTGCCTGACAATATTGCAACCCACTCTCCTCTAGCTATTCGGTGCAGGTTACATTGTCGCTCAAAATCTGCCAGGTAGTTATCAATCTCACAGTCCTTTTCATCAAAAGCTTTAAAAGCGCTAAACGGAATCTTCCTTGCGTCTGCTGTGCTGTACTCACTGTTCGGAGAATGTGCGGCTGCTTGTTGGACTGCTGCCAGTTTTAACTGTAGTTCTGCGTCTCTTATTTGTTTAGCCTCCTGTAGTTCTGCATCTCTTATTTGTTTAGCCTCCTGTAGTTCTGCGTCTCTTATTTGTTTAGCCTCCTGTAGTTCTGCGTCTCTTATTTGTTTAGCCTCCTCCGCTAACAGGTCCATCACTTTCAGCACCACATCCGCCGTTGGGTTCGGACCGAACCATGCTAGCTTCTCTCTCATTACTTTGTTGGCTGGCGATTTCTCCTCCTGAATCACTGGTGTCTCCATCTCTTGTACTGCTGGCGTTGCTGCAACCAAGTTCTCCTGGCCTAGCTCCATTAATTCTGCTATGATGACCCGCTTGGTTTTGTTGCTAGCAATCCTTCCACGAACTTCCAGTAGTTCTTCCAGTGTCTGCTTGGAATACGGGTGTAAAGGAGAGTAGAGGGGAAAATCCCGCTGCTGTCAACCAGTTGTGACGGTATTAGAATGATATCCCAGTCAAAGATTCCCTTCTTCCCATAAAGAAAATCACCCAATATTCCATGAGGAGGAATATTCCTGGGGTCGCCCAATAAGCCACACATGAGTCAGAGCTTACTGCTGGAACACGACAGTTTAATGGCAGCTTGCTGCTGGTATATATGCAGTTTACAAGCTAAATCCTCAATCAAAGAACAATGAAATCTCCACCCCCTTTCCACACACAGTGGGGGCTCTCAAACAGATTATAGGCAGACACTTCGGAGTCGACCCTGAAAACATTTCTTTAGATAATGACATCAGTGAAGGTAATTACTAGTTGTAACAGAATACATTATCTAGACAGTCTGGCCCCGCATATAGAAGAGATAATTACCACAATGAAGCAATCAGAATAATTAACATGAGACCCTTCTAATCACAGTAAACAGTAAACACAGGGCTTCTTCACACAACACAATAGATCAATTACCCTTTGAAATAGGGCTGGCTGAGGGAGGGACAGTAACATTTCAACAGCCTGTAACACATGAATCCTTTTTACCTCTAACACACACACACACAGCATAACTAGCAGGGAGAATTACACTGAAGCATATCCTTCACAGTATTGTTTGTATTGAAATAAGAGGATCATATTATTTAAGATGAATGCACTTATTTTGTTTGTTAATTATAGTGCATTAAGGGGGAATTGTTAGATTTTACATTTATTAATATTTTTATGTGATAAACGTTTCTGAATCACTGGTTAAACATGGTAGTTTTAGGTTTGCTGAGGACAGAGAAATGCCATCTGTTATAGGCTACATGTATTTTTGGAGTTTTATGTCAAGACAGTGGGTGGAGATATGTTACTTAAATATAAACAAGTGGGTGTTACGTTTATCACCAACCTTCTTTGGAGCTAGTCTAAATGTGAATTATGCTTAGCTTGGCTTTTAAAACAGTATAAGTATACATGTGGTGTGCATAGCTAGCTAGGAAGCTCTGGGGTCACCAACCCTACAAGGAGATGGGGGCCCACCCAACAGGAAGCTTTCTCTATGGAAGCCGAGCAGAAAGACGTACCATCATACCATCATTACATCTATTTCCTCCTTCTGAAACCTTTCTGAATTACCATCTAGCAATGTATAACCAGCTGTAACTATGTAAGCATTGGCTATTTGTTTGTCTATCACGGAAGAATAAAGTTCATACTATTTGAAGAAAAATTGATGGCACAGTGGCTGCGTTTTATGGCATGGCACAGTGGTGACAATTAATGGGCATAGTGGCGACAATTGATGGCACAGTGGCTGCGTTTTATGGCATGGCACAGTGGTGACAATTGATGGGCACCGTGGCGATAAATGATGGCACAGTGGCTGCATTTGATGGCTTGGCACAGTGGTGACAATTGATGGCATGGCACAGTGGCAAAGTGGTACTACAGCGCTACTACTTAATAATTCAAAGGAAAAAATAAACAACAAATAAATAATACAGCTGCGAACACAAAAAGGTGTACAAAACCAAACGTGATAAATGAAGAAAATTGGTGCTGCGCTAGTATTAACTTGTTCTTATTCATACAATAGTGCATATGAGATCCCCAATAAATCAAAATTTAAGGGCATCAAAGGTGCAAATAAACATTGAATCACAATCAATATATATGAGAGGATATAATAGTGAAGTGCTGGTGCCAAAAAACAAACAGTCCCGTTTGAGATCAGCAAAAAGCCTCCATGGAAAACACACAGCAACCTGCACAATCACTAAAGAAAAAAAAAGGCAAAAAAGGCAAACAATCCTGTATGAGGAATCCTGCAACAGACAATTCCGTGTATGGAAGCTTCACTCCCTAGATCTCCTTTTCTTTCAGGACAATACTGCTCATAAAGGGAAAACAAGGAAACAAATATGGTGCAAATAACGTTTTGAGAAAGATCAAATGAATACTGCAATACAGCGATTGCACTCACGATACACTCAGATCAACCAGGCTCAGCTGTAGAGTCAAACGCCGCTCAGTGCTTTACGATCTCCTCACTGGGACGAATCTCCCATCGATTGCGTCACTTAGGCTCCTCCCCCACGCGTATCGTCACTGGACACGTGACTTATTCATGAATCCTTTTTTTCCATTTATGAGCAGTATTGTCCTGAAAGAAAAGGAGATCTAGGGAGTGAAGCTTCCATACACGGAATTGTCTGTTGCAGGATTCCTCATACAGGATTGTTTGCCTTTTTTTTTCCTTTAGTGATTGTGCAGGTTGCTGTGTGTTTTCCATGGAGGCTTTTTGCTGATCTCAAACGGGACTGTTTGTTTTTTGGCACCAGCACTTCACTATTATATCCTCTCATATATATTGATTGTGATTCAATGTTTATTTGCACCTTTGATGCCCTTAAATTTTGATTTATTGGGGATCTCATATGCACTATTGTATGAATAAGAACAAGTTAATACTAGCGCAGCACCTATTTTCTTCATGGCACAGTGGCAACAATTGATGGCACAGTGGCTGCATTTGATGGGCACAGTGGCTGCATTTTATGGGCACAGTGGCTGCATTTTATGGGCACAGTGGCTGTGTTTTATAAGCACAGTGGCTGCATTTGATGGGCACAGTGGTTGCGTTTGATGGGCACAGTGAGGCTGCAATAGTTTTTTTGTTTGTTTGCGCCCCCCCAAATTTTTGAGCACCAGCCGCCAATGGGTCTCACTATCTAGGATAAAACATGTGTTATAATTTTGTAACATCTTAAAAACATCGTCCTGTCAAGGTGAAGAGTGTGGAATCTTATCCACAAGACCATTTGGAATCTTGTGGATGAGGCCGCTATCCTCCCATAAGGTATTTCTGTTGTTTTTGTCTCTTTGTGTTATGCTCTTCACCATGACAGGATGATGTTTTTTAAGATGTGTGACCCCCTGGAAGACGGGTGTTCTGCAAAGGGTCTGGTGGTTGGCTGAAAAAGAGAGAGATGTGAGAAAAAAGACTATGAAGAGAAAGTGGGGTGGGGTGCTCGGGTCCCCGAGAGGCCGGAGTAGACAGCAGGCATAGCATAGCCTATTGCTTAGGAGACAACAAAACATGTCCACTCCCTCCAGGAGGGGTGAAAACCTAACCCAGGGAGAAGGTATAACCAAATCCATGGGGTAGGGGGAGGCCCAGCAAAACGGCTTCAGGCCCGGCACACCACAAGAGCAACTGCTAAAGTATGCTAAGGTATGGGGGACCTTATGGTCCCAGGTACTTAGTCCCAGGGGGGCTCTCCTCCTCTCCATGTCGGGGGAGGACCAAAAATTCTTGGGGAGGGGTCCTAGAAAATCAGGGACGCAGCACAGAGTGGATCGACAGGTTAGCTCAAACAGAGTAACAAAAAAAAGTGTTCAGGCAGCAAATTTCTAACTTGTGATAAGTGAAATATAGCAAGTAACCTGAGATCTGAGCTCAGCCCCGCCCTGTGCAGACAAGTTGTAACCGAGTCCAGAGACTTTGAGTTTCATTTCTCTTCTGCTGTCAGCGATGGCGTCTGCTGATCTGAGAGCTGAGCTGGAATGTTCCGTCTGTCTGAACATTTATACCAATCCTGTAACCCTGAGATGTGGTCACAACTTCTGCCGGGTCTGTATTGATCGTGTGCTGGATACACAGGAGGGGTCTGGAGGGTATTCCTGTCCTGAATGCAGAGAGAAGTTTCCGGATCGTCCTGCACTGCAGAGGAACATGAAACTACATAACATAGCAGAGACTTTCCTGTCTGCTCAGCCAGATCAAGAGGAGTCCGGGGTCTTTTGTACTTACTGTGTGGACTCTCCTGTACCTGCTGTTAGATCCTGTCTGCTCTGTGAGGTTTCTCTGTGTGATAAACACCTGAGAGTCCACAAAAAGTCCCCAGAACACATCTTATGTGACCCCACCTTGTCCATGGAGAGCAGGAAATGCTCCGTCCATAAGAAGATCCTGGAGTATTACTGCACTGAGGATGAGACCTGTATCTGTGTGTCCTGCAGTTTGGCTGGAGAACATCGGGGACACCAGGTGGAGACACTGAATGAGGCTTCTGAGAAGAAGAAGGAGACACTGAGGAATGTTCTGCAGAATCTTCTGACAAAGAGAGAGGAGACGGAGGAAAGACTTCAGAGTCTGCAGGAACACAGGAGGAAAGTAGAAGAAGAAGAAGCTGGTGACACCGAGAGAGCCACTGTCTTGTTTAGAGATCTCAGGAGACGTCTTGAAGATCTGGAAAAGAGAATCCTGAGCGAAATCTCCGGGAGGGCAGAGCAGATCTCCATCTCCATCCGGGATCTGGAAATAAAGAAGGAGGAGCTGTCCAGGAAGATGCGTCACATTGAGGAGCTGTGTAACATGACGGATCCACTGACTGTCTTACAGGAATCAGACACAGGTGACTTGTGTGATACTGAGGATGGAGATAATGAGGACAGAGAGAGACATGAGAAGCTCCTCCATGATGGAGGGGGTCTGGATGTGGCGGGGGTCTTACACACAGGTTTATCTGATATAATAACAGAGGTAAATGTATACTTCCCTATACAGGGAGCTGCAGACATATTACTGGATGGAAACACAGCTAATAATGATCTACAGATATCAGATGACAGGAAAACTGTATTCTGGTCAGATATAGACCAGAATTACCCAGTAACAGCAGAGAGATTTCTTAATACTTCTCAAGTGTTTAGCAATCAGAGTTTCTCCTCAGGGAGACATTACTGGGAAGTGGATGTCGGGGGGTCAGAGAGATGGAGAGTCGGGATGTGTTACCCCAGTATAGAGAGGGGAGGATATTTATCATTCATTGGAAATAATAAGAAGTCCTGGGGATTGCTCAGGTCTATTAATCAGTATTATGTGATACATGACAGTAATAAGACCCCCTTACCCACCTATCCCCCCGGTAACAGAGTCAGGATAGATCTGGATTATGAGGCCGGGCGGATCTCCTTTTATGATCTGTGTGACCCGATCCGACACCTCCACACCTTCACCACCACCTTCACTGGGCCCCTCCATGCTGTGTTAGGTGTATGGGGAGGTTGTATAAAGATATGTGGGGGGAGGGGGACATGTGACATCACAGGGACAGTTGGTAGGATTGGTTGATTGTTCAGCCAATGATTGGAGGAAGTGGTGACTCCTGGGAGAAGTATGAGGGCTGCCATTGCAGGCCTCCATCTGAAAATGCTAGTTCCCTGGCTTTGTACTTGTTCCGGGTCAAACACTGGGACAGCATCAAATCCAAACCATAGACATGACAGCCAGGGAACTAGCATTCTCAAACGGAGAGTTTAGCAATGGCAGCCCCCATAATTCTCTCATGACAGATGTCCTTTTACCCCTTGCTGACTATCATATGTATATATACAGCCAGTCAACAAGAGGTTATACCAAGGTCATGGACACAGAAACTGGCCATTGGCTGTTTTGGGTGGCTTTACATTTTCTATGAATGTCGGCAGTTTTCAGTCCTGGAAATCCACGTCTCCTTCATACAGGAGAGAATTCTGGGAAATCTCTGGCAGAAAACATGATGAGGAATGAGTCTGCCCAATCTCCTGTTATATGATGATAGCAGACCATTAGCTGGGACTCTCCCTGGCTTGTCTTATGTTATCTCCGCTTTATCACATAACGATGATACAAAAGTCTACATTGTAATGTAAAGTGATGTTTTATTATATTATGGGGGAGGGGGATGGGTGTGTAATATAGAGTTATAGGGGGATACTGGAATGTTCTTGGAGGTTCCTTTTGCTCACATCATGTTGTTGGGTCATTTAACCCCTTCAAGACCAGAATGTTTCACCCCCTTCCTGCCCAGGACATTTCTCAGTTTTACCGCTGTCACTCTTTCAATGATAATTACTCGGTCATACAGCACTGTACCCAGACACATTTTATATAATTTCTTTTAAATAGATAGAGCTTTCTTTTGGTTACATATTTTTTTTTTAAATCAGGTAGACGTTTATTTGATAAAACCAACAAGTATATCCGTAACAATAAATGTTCCAGACAGTCCAAATACATTTTAACAAATCAACCAGAATAGAATTCATAGCCACACCTTATGACATTATGCAAGATAGGATGGTCAACTTTTGTTTTTTTATATATATATAAAAGGAAAAAAGACAAAAAAAATTGGGAAAAAATAGTTTTTCTTAATTTCTGTTATAACATTTTTGCAAATAATCTTTTTTCATAAATTTAGGCCAAAATGTATTCTACTGTATTTTTGGGGAAAAAACGCAAAATGATTGTATATTATTTAGTCTGTGTAAAAGTTATAGAGTCTACAAACTATGGGATATAGACGAGGGGTCTTCAAGAAGTTTCCGCACTTTTATATATTCGATGGAAACAGTGAGGGTGGGAGGAGTAGTCATTGAGTGAGTGAGAAACTTATATAGTGCAACACATGCGAACTGAATTGCCTCTGGGCGCTTGGTATCCATTCCCCGGGCCTTCAGAAGGAGATGGGTCTTTATCTTTCTCCTGAAGGCCAGGTGGTTTACCTTTCAACCATATGCTGGTTGGTAAAGCGTTCCATAGTCGGGGTCCTTGGACCGCAAATCTTCGTTCTCCTTTGGACTTGTATCTGGTTTTGGGTATCTGGAGTAGATTTTGATTGGTGGATCGCAGAATGCGATTGGTGTTGTGAGCTTTTATTTTTTCGCATATATATTGGGGGGCATTTCCCAAAACACACTTATGGGTTAGACAGAGTGCCTTGAAAGTGATTCTGTCTTTTACAGGCAACCAATGAAGGGATCTCAGTGAAGGTGAGATTGATTCCCATGTTTTTTTGCCAGTCGAGCGGCCGTATTTTGAACGACTTGCAGACGAGTGATTTGGTACTTTGGGAGTCCAAGATAGAGGGCATTTGCATAGTCAAGTCTGGAGTTGATAATTGTTCCCACCACGACTGCTATGTCTTCTTTTGGGATAAAGGGGGTGAGTCTGCGTAGTAGGCGCAGCAGATGGTGAGATTCGCTGACTACTGACCCTATTTGTGCATCCATTGTCATGTAGGTGTCGAAGATGACTCCGAGACTTTTGACTTTGGTGCTAGGGTAAATGGTTTGACCCAGAATGGGCGGGGGCATCCATGTTGTTGCTGGATGAATCTTCAGATTGGCCTGAAACAGAAGAAGTTCTGTTTTTGAGCCATTGAGTTTAACCACTTAAGACCTGGACAAAAATGCAGGTAAAGGACCAGGCCCATTTTTGGAATTCAGGACTGCGTCACTTTAACTGACAATTGCGCGGTCCTTTTTTCCCCACAAATAGAGCTTTCTTTTGGTAGTATTTGACCACCTCTGCGGTTTTTATTTGTTGTGCTATAAACAAAAATAGAGCGACAATTTTGAAATAAATTCAATATTTTTTACTTTTTGCTATAATAAATATCCCCCAAAAATATCAAAAAAATATTTTTTTTCCTCAGTTTAGGCCGATACGTATTCTTCTACATATTTTTGGTAAAAAAAAAATCGCAATAAGAGTTTATCGGTTGGTTTGCGCAAAATTTATAGCGTTTACAAAATAGGGGATAGTTTTATTGCATTTTTATTCATTTTTTTTTTTTACTACTAACGGCGGCGATCAGCGATTTTTTTCATGACTGCGACATTATGGCGGACACTTCGCACAATTTCGACACATTTTTGGGACCATTGAAATTTTCACAGCAAAAAATGCATTTAAAATGCATTCTTTATTGTGGAAATGACAGTTGCCGTTTGGGAGTTAACCACAGGGGGCGCTGAAGGGGTTATGTTTCACCTAGTGTGTGTTTACAACTGTAGGGGGGTGTGGCTGTAGGAGTGACGTCATCGATTGTGTCTCCCTATAAAGGGGATGACACGATCGATGCAGCCGCCACAGTGAAGCACGGGGAAGCCATGTTTACACGCGACTCTCCCCGTTCTTCAGCTCCGGGGACTGATCGCGGGACCCCAGTGGCGATCGGGGTCCGTGACCCACGGCTGGGTAGATGTACAGGACGTGCCGGTACGTCAATCTGCCCAGCCGTGCCATTCTGTGGACGTATATCTACAGGCGGCGGTCCTTAATTAGTTAAGTAACTCTTTGTCATCCAATTTTCTATCAAAGAAAGGCATTTCTCTAGTCCGAGATAATGATCCTTTTTGTTGCAGATGCAAAAATACAGTTGTGTGTCATCTGCATAAGAGTGGTAGAGTAACTTCTGGTTGCTGATGATTTCAAAAAGAGGGCGGAGATAGATATTGAACATAACAGGTGACAGTGGGGATTCCTGAGGGACTCTGCATGCCACGTGCGTTTTTCAGAAGTGAAAGGGCCCAGTTTCACTATTTGTGATCAGTTTTCCAAGAAGGAGGAGAACCACGATAAATCACATTCCGCAACTCTGGCTACTTCAGCTAGCCGTGTCAGTAATAATTTGTGGTCTACTGTATCAAAAGCTGCGCTTGGGTCCAGCAGTACTAGAAGACAAGATTCTCCTGTCCCGTGACCAGGACGGAAACCCGATTGGAATGGGTCAAGTAATTTATGGGTGTCTAAGTAATGTTGTAGCTGTTGTACAACTTCTTTCTCCATTACCTTGGAGAAGACATTTAGGCCAGTTATGGGACGACGGTGGTTTGGGTCTTTGGGGTCAAGGGTGTTTTTTTTTTAGAATTGGTTTGATTATACCTTGTTTCAGCAAGGGTGGCACCAAGCCCTCCTTGAATGACTGGTTTATGAGCTGCATGATAGCTGGTGCCAAAATATTGGCACATTATTTCAGCAGTTTAGTGGGGATATCATTGGGCGCTGTGCTATTGGGCGCTGTCTAAGTGATGTTGTAGCTGTTGTACAACTTCTTTCTCCATTTCCTTGGAGAAGACATTTAGGCCAGTTATGGGACGACGGTGGTTTGGGTCTTTGGGGTCGAGGGTGTTTTTTTTTTTAATTGGTTTGATTATACCTTGTTTCAGCACCATGCCCTCCTTGAATGACTGGTTTATGAGCTGCGCGATAGCTGGTGCCAAAATATTGGCACATTCTTTCAGCAGTTTAGTGGGGATGATATCATTGGGCGCTGTGCTATTTCGCAGAGTACCGATGATATTTTTAGTGTCATCGATGGAAATGGGTTTTAGAGTGAAATTCGTTGATTGCGGCAAAATATTTGGGTATTAGTTTTGTGATTTAGGGGGGGGGTAGATGTAGGTTCTATTTTGCTGAATACTTTCACGGATTATTTCAATTTTGTTGATGAAATAATCCGATAATTTGTTGCAAAATTCTTGTGAATCACAATTAGGGGCTTCTAGACAGACTGGGTTCATGGTCTTGGTGACTAGATTGAAGAGTTCGCGGGGTCGGTTTAGGGCATTTGCAATGATATTGGAAAAATGTTTTTTTTTGGCAATAAAGATTACTTTTATGGTATTTTTTAGTTATTATCTTATAAATGGTGTGGTTTTCCTTCTTTTCCAAGCTGCTTCCGCTCTTCTGCGCTCTTGCTTTAGCAATGACAGCTGGTCGTTAAACCAGCTGGAGTTGTTTTTCTGGATGCACGTTGTGCGTTTTGGGGCTACTAAGTCGGCTGACTGTAGCAGAGCCTTGTTTATAGCATAAAGGGTTTCTGTGGCTGTTTGATGTAGTTGTATTGTTTTAATTTTGTTCCCTAATATAGTTTTGAAGAGTTCCGAGTGGAGCTTCTTCTGAGATCTAGTCCAGTGTGTTGGTCATTGGTCGTGTCTGAGAGTGTTATGTGACTAGTTTTTCTAGCCAGCCGGCTGACCTTGCAGTTTAGTATAAGTATTGTCACGTTGTGATGAAGATGGCTGGGAAACATATATAAAAAGTGTGTAAACTTTTTGAAGGACCCTCATATTTGAAAATCTATCAATCCTAATGTACTGATGACCGATCTCATTTTTTGAGGCCCTAAAATACCAGGACAGTACAAGTTCCCCCCAAATGACCCCTTTTTGTGAAGTAGTCAGTCTGTAACAGTTTTTTTGGAAAATAAAGAAATTAAATAAAATGTGTTTTTTTTCTCACAAAAGTATAATTTTATTCAGTTATTTCCCACGCACAGCATATGCATACTTATAATTACACCCCAAAATACATTCTACTATGCCTCATAAGGCCTCCACATGTATGAGACTTTTTCACAGCCTAGATGCATATAAGAGTCCAAAATCCAAAGAGCACCTTCTAGCTTTCAAGAAGCATAAATGTTGTATTTCTTTTTTTGACCACCTATCACAATTCTTGAGTTACTGAAGTGCCAGGAAAGGAGAAACACACACAAAATGACCACATTTTGGAAAGGTCTTTTCTAAGAGGCATGGTGAGTCTTTTGAAAATGCCATTTTTTGCCACAAGTTTTTGGAAAATGCAGAAAGAAAATTACATTTATTTTACACAAAGTACAAAGTCAATAAGATATTTCTAACACACAACATAGATGTCCTTACAATTACACCCCAAAACACATTCTAAGACTCCTGAGTATGGAGATATCACATATGTGAGACTTTCTTCACAGCCTACCCACATAAAGGGACCCAAAATCTAAGGAGCATCTTCAGGCTTTCTAGGGGCATAAATTACCCTACTCTAATTACCTGACTGCCTATCTCATTTCTGGAGGCCCTGGAGCACTAGGAGAAGAGAAACACCCACAAAATAACCCAATTTTGGAGAGAAACACCCTAAGGTATTTTTAAGAGGCATGGTGAGTTTTTTGCAACATGTTTTTTTAAAAATGCAGAAAGAAAATGAAAATGAGTTGTCAATTTAATATGATTTTTTTGCACATAGTATGGGCATACTTAGAACTTCACCCCAAAACAAATTCTGCTACTCCTTCTGCGTATGGGGATACCACATGTGTGAGACTTTTTCAATATTTGGACTGATTATTTATCATACAATTGGTTGATTCACAAGATATAATGTATCAAAACAGTGTACTGTAATGGTCACTGCTATTTGCATGATCCGTGAATATAGCTTAGTGTAGGGTCACCTATAGAAGTCCCTATTCCTGTAAGCCAAACAAGTTTAGTCCACTGGTACATGACTTATCCAAAGAATGTCATGTTCTCTGGCCAGGAAGTACAGGAGGCTGAAGAGTGCAGTTGTCCACAGGGGATGGCTGGGACTGGTGTCCTATCAGAACGTAGTCAGTGAGCACATTGGTCAGTTCAGGCAGCAGGCAATGACATGGTCAGCAAACAGCCAAAGGGTCAGTCCAGGCAGCAGACAGAAATGTGATCAATAAACAGACCAAGGTCAGTACAGGCAGCAGACAGAATCAATACTACACTGGTATGGCAGCAATCAGGAACACTGTTGCTGGTTGCACTGGTCTGGTGACACTGGCATTGGTGTGCAGTGGCGTCACTAGGGTTCGTACCACCCGCTGCGGTAAAACATGGTGTCACCCAGCCTCCCCCCCAACACACAAAGTAAAGTCGCTCCTCAGTACAGACTCCCCTCCCTCAGTACATACCCCCTTCACTAAGTATAGACCCCCATCATCAGTACACATCCCCCTCAGGACAAACCACCCCCCTCAATCAGTACAGACCCCCATAGGACAAGCCACCTCCCTCCATCAGTACAATTTCCCCTCAGGACATACTACCCCCTTCATCAGTACAGACCCCCAGGACAAACCACCCCCTTCCATCAGTACAGACCCCCCTCAGGATAACCCCCTCCATTAGTACAGACCCCCCTCAGGATAAACCCCACTCACCAACAGTACAGACCCCTTAGGATAAACCCCTCTCCATTAGTACAGACCCCCTCAGGATAAATCCCACATCCATTAGTACAGACCCCCCTAAGGATAAACCCCCTCCATTAGTATAGACCCCCTTAGGATAAACCCCTCTCCATTAGTACAGACCCCTCTCAGGATAAACCCCACCTCCATTAGTACAGACCCCCTCAAGTTAAACCCCCCTCCATTAGTACAGAATCTTCTTAGGATAAACCCCCCTCCATCAGTAGAGTCCCCCCTCAGGATACCCCCTATGCCAGTGCAGACCCCCCCCCCAGGATAACCCCCTTCTCAGTCAGTTTAGACCCCCCTCAGGTTAACTCCCCCTCCTCGGTCAGTGCAGACCCCCCTCAGAATAACCCCCACCTCCATCAGCGCAGACCCCCCTCTATCAGTTTATTGATCCTCAGGATACCACCTTCCACCAGTGCAGACCCCCCTCACCTTCTCCCCCCATATAGAAAATACGGGGGGAAGACGATACCTTTATGTCCCCTTGACTGTACATATTTTTGGAGTGAAGTCCTGATGAGGAATTTTTATAACGATCCTGCAAGGTAGATAGAGAACTTTGATAAACAGTAAATTCAACCAACCAAACACCTCTGAGCTGGAGGAAGCGGTTATAAACAGTTTTTCTGTACAGAATAGATAGAGATGGAAATAATTTGTGGGTTCGGTGTCTGACTAAAGCCCAACTCCAACCAAAACCTACATTTTGTTTTGGATAGTGAGGCTTGGAGCCTCTGACCGATTTTTATTCCCTACTCATTCACCCCAAAAAAAAAGTCCTTTATATAAAAAGAAATGCCCCACATTGTACTTCCATCATCAACCATGCAGATCCTCATCAACCACAATAAAAGATGCCTGCCGTCCCAGTGACAGAGAAACCCTCTGACCCGATGCCATTTACATTCTGATGGCGGACCGGCAGCTTTCATTCTCAGTGAATGAATGATGGGATCGGATTGTGTTGGTGGATCAGTCATCATCACTGACATGGAACTGCAATGCTGAGGATTGATGATGGATTCACATTGTGGAACTTTTTGTAAAAGTGTGTGTCTTTATTTACTATTTTATAAGGGGGGTGTCTAGATTCCGAAAAGCCCCAATCTGCAGATCCCCACAACCACCGGACCAAGGTTATGGGGAAGAGTCCTTTGTACTCATCAACATGGGACAAGGTGGTTTGACATGAGGTCTTCTCAATGAATGAAATTACTTTCTGATACTTCTGGAAGGAGGTTCAAGTGGGCAAACAGTTTGGCTGGAATACAATCTGGAAACAGGCGGGGTTCTGTGTGAACTCTGCACTGTAGTGACCCTGAACCCCATTCCTAGTAACCAACTTTTACACAGATGACATTCTGTAAGTCCAAGAACTTCATTATATTCATTGAAGGAATAACAAAATAAAGTTCCTTGTTCTAACCACTTCCCTACCGCCCATTGTCATATGATGGTGGCAGGAACCATTTGTCTCTCTGGGCTGCCGTCATATGACATCTTTGGCTTCCCGAGCATCTAGGGGGCCAGCCGCGTCACTCAGGAGCCGATGCGCGCGCTCGGCGGCCGCGATGTCCGCCGGGCACCCGCGATTGCCTGTCACACAGCAGGGACACAGATCCACGTCCTGTCAGGTGAGAGGAGACCGATCTGTGTGTTCCCAGTACAGAGGAACACCAATCGCTCTCCTCCCTTTGTGAGTCCCCTCGCCCTACAGTTAGAATCACTCCCTAGGATACATATTTAACCCCTTGATCGCCCCCTAGTGTTAACCCCTCCCCTGCCAGTGACTTTTACACAGTAATCAGTGCATTTTTATAGCACCGATCGCTGTATAAATGTGAATGGTCCCAAAATAGTGTCAAAAGTGTCCGATGTGTCCGCCACAATGTCGCCGTTCCGATAAAAATCGCAGATCGCCGCCATTACTAGTAAAAAAAAAAATAATAAAAATGACATAAATCTACCCCCTATTTTGTAGGCACTATAACTTTTGCGCAAACCAATCAATATACGCTTATTGCGATTTTTTTTTTTTACCAAAAATATGTAGAAGAATACGTATCGGCATAAACTGAGGAAAAAAATTATTATTTTTTTTTTTTACTGGTATAATTATAGCAAAAAGTTAAAAATATTGTGCCAGATTCAGGTACAATAGCGTAACTTTCGGCGGGCGTAACGTATCTCGGATACACTACGCCGCCATAACTTACAGCGTCAGGTCCCGTATTCAGAAAAAACTTGCGCTGTAAGTTACGGCGGCGTAGTGTAACTGTGTCGGCGTAAGCCCGCCTAATTCAAATGTGGAAGAGGTGGGCGTGTTTTATGCTAATTACTCGTGACCCCATGTAAATTATGCTTTTTACGAACGGCACATGTGCCGTCCGTGAACGTATTTCAGTGCGCATGCTCCAAATTACGCCGCAAATAGTCAATGCTTTCGACGTTAACGTAACTTACGCACAGCCCTATTCGCGAACGACTTACGCAAACGACGTAAAACTTAAAAAAATTGACGCTGGCCCGACGTCCATACTTAACATTGGCTACGCCTCATAGAGCAAGGGTGACTATACGCCGGAAAAAGCCTTACGTAAATGACGTAAAAAAATGCACCGGGCGCATGTAGGTTTCTGAATCAGCGTATCTACCTAATTTGCATATTCGATGCGGAAATATACGGAAGTGCCACCTAGCGGCCAGCGTAAATATGCAACTAAGATACGACGGCGTAAGAGACTTACGCCGGTCGGATCTTAGGGAAATCTATGCCTAACTGATTCTAAGAATCAGACGCATAGATACGACGCCGCACACTCAGAGTTACGACGGCGGATCTGGAGATACGCCGTCGTAACTCGTACCTAAATCTGGCCCATTGTGTTTTTTTTTTCAAAATTGTCGCTCTTTTTTTGTTTATAGCACAAAAAATAAAAACCGCAGAGGTGATCAAATACCACCAAAAGAAATCTCTATTTGTGGGGAAAAACAGTGTTGCATGACCGCGCAATTGTCATTCAAAGTGTGACAGCGCTGAAAGCTGAAAATTGGCCTGGGCAGGAAGGGGGGTGAAAGTGCCCCCCGGTACTGAAGTGGTTAATGTAAAAGACAATTGTGTCATAGAGAACTATAATACATACATTTAAAGAAAATGTAAAATAATTTATACAAATTAGTCTATGAACTATAACCCAGAAAATCTGTGGGTTGAGGAATGTTTCATACTTTGAAAAGGAATGGAATGTGATTGTTAGAAATAGTAAACTGGTTCATCCACTGGAGGTGCAAATAGGGAGGGGGGGGGGGGGAGCCCAGCAGAGGAGAAGAAAAGGTCAAATCTTTATATAATACAGGAAAAAGAATTAAAAAAATCTGAGACTTCACCACCCAGACTGGAGACCCACTAAATCTCCACTAAAATTCCCAGACCTGTCCAATAATTTCCTTTGTAAAATGAATCCTAAAAATGTTCTGTGTCTCATTGGGAGTTATATTGGATCATTGTTTTTGTTTGCTGCATCATTCTACCTTCTAAAAAAAATATTACACTTTTTAAAAATGTAAAATCCAAATGATTGTAAAATCGGATGACGGGGTAGAGAGGTGTACAGTGACCATCAGGCTTTCCAACACTCGCATATACCAGTGTCATCTTAAGAGCATTATAGGCCCCCGGGCAATACAGTGCACTGGGGCCCTGTCTACACAATCACGCACGAGAATTTACTGACAAAAATCATAAAATTTACTGGCAGAAACACATTTTTTACTGCCACTGCAAAAAAAGTACCTAAAATTACAGTTTTCAGTGCCGAACAATGCAAATGTCAGTATTTAAACTATAAACATATAGCTAGTGCTATTAGCAATGTGTTTAAGTTAAACAAAAGTAAAAAAAAAAAAAAATTCTTCATTGACATGAAGGTCAGGTTACTATAACCCAGCCAGCACAGAGTTTCCTCTTACATCAGAGTCTGCAGGATTCCCCCTTACAGTGAAAGGGAACTCTTATGTAAAGGGGAACGCTGCAGATCATGATCTAAGGGGGGAACTCTGATGTGGAGGGGGGCTATGGTGACCAGAGACCACCTTATATCAGAGTCCACTGCTTTCTCTTTCCCACTTACATCAGGGTCCGCAGACTGAGTTCCCCCTTGCATTGTAAGGGGGAATCCTGCAGACTCTGATATAAAGGGGAACTCTGATGTGGGGGGCACTCTGGTGACCAGAGACCACCTTCCTTAGATTAAATACACTAAGGTAAGGGGGGTCACTAATATAGGAGGGGGAACCTTTATATCAGTGCCCCCTTACATTTTTGCATTCACTCCCCCCTTACATCAGCAACCCCCCGCACTCGTGGAGGACCGGATCTTCTCTGTGATTTCCGCGAACTGGGCATGGGCAGTTCTAACCCGTCACTCTCCATAATTTTTTACTGGGCAGCCGGTGGGGCCCCCCAGGCAAGTGGGGCCCCCGGGCAACTGCCCAGCGTGCCCAATGGAAAAGATGGCCCTGGCATATACCAATGCAAATTGAAACCAGGGCATGCAAGGCCAATGACATATCACCCGTAAAACATAAAAGGTATAGTAAAACTTTCTTTTTTTTTATATTCTCAATGATATTTTCTCTCTTTTTTTTTTTTTTTAATATAAAAAGGGGGGGTTACAAAACGTAAAAGAAAACAGCCTCGTAGCACCAGAAAATAGGGGGCGGGAGGCTTCCTCTGCTGGCGTTGCTGCAGGTAAGAGGAAGCAGGAGGGGTGGGATCCCTCCTTAAAAACCTCTGGCCCAACCTCCTAACCACTTGCTCCTTTCTCAAAATCTAACTGGTCCTGGGCTAGCCTATAGGGGGGGGGGCTTCCATCTAACGCAAGGGAGGGGAGGGAGTGAGGCTCACTGTTAACCCCTTCCTAACTATCCCTGCCTATCCGATTAGTCCGTGGCACCTAGCCCTAATTGGCCCGGTGCCAACCATTTAGTGTGGTAGGGGCGGAGTTCTTACCTGAATGGAGGCTAATGGTCGGATGGGCAGGGTGGAGCCATAAGGGTAATTCAATGCAAGGGCGATGTCGGGACTCGCACATATATACGTTGCTTTTCCTGCCCACGCCATTCTGCCAATGTAAATGTGCATTCAAATCCAAACCTGATTTAAAGGGTCTGGTATAATAATAATCAGTCTAGGGGATTTTTATATTTTATTTGGAGAACTTGGATAGGAGAAGGGAATTAGTAGGATACTCCAAATGAACTAGTCACAGGTGAGGACATCTTGTCAATAGAACTGTGTAGCGGACTGTCGGTGGCACTATGCAGAAAGCTGTACTGGGTGAAGCAAGTCCCTTTGTAGCAGAAGGAATTCACTAGACTTTGCTTCTTCAAGACAGTAGCCGGTGTCCCCTCTTTATCTCACACCCCCAGTATGCTGACTTCTAGGACCACGAGGGGGGTTTCAGTAACACACACAGTCTCAGGGGTCTCTTTAGAGTAAGGTGACCAGATTTTTTAAATGAAATCCGGGGACATTTAAACAAAAATAAAATTTTATTGGGAACATATCGGCACATTTCCCTCCAATGAGATCTGCAGTGTATGTGCTGTGTGTTTATGGAATGATTGGATGATAGAGACGTTATTTCTCACATTTCCTCCATCAGATAAATAAAAGATTCTTCTTAGAATTTTTGGGGAAATGTTAAGAAGATAAGCTAGAGAAAAACCTTGGAGGGGGGGATGGGGGCAGCTAAACCTTAATCCAATCCGGGCAGGGGCGGCTCCAGACATTTTTTTTGGAGGTGCTATGGTGGTGCTTGAGGTAAAAGTGAAGGGCGCTAATGTGGTGCGCTACCTGTGGGCGTGGCCAGCAAGTTGCCTTGGTCAGAAAGTGGAGGATTCTTCATGGCGTACAATGGTGATCAGTATATCCCGGCCTCTGTATACCAATAAAAATCCCCAAAATGCAGCACAACCCTACACTTCATCTATAAAATCCTACAAATGGACTTATAAGTGCGATAGAAACACCGAGAAATGACTATCCAGTGCCACCCAACCAATGTATTGCAATATAGTAGTGATGGTGTCACCCCCCCCCCCCTCCCCCACTGCAAAAATATTGTGAGAAGTTGCAGAGCTTCGTTCGATGTGTAAATATTGGTGACCCCCCCCCCTATATATATAATAAGAACAGAGATACAAATCAAGCCGTGTATTAGGACATAGTAGTGATGGTGTCACCCCCTCCCCCCCTCTGGAAAAGGTAAGAAATATTGCGGAGCTGCGAGGTGAAAATAGTGGTGAGACCCCCCGATTATATAATTATAATAAAATGTACAATTGATGGACATATTTTACATTTTATTATAATTATATATAGGGGGGGGGGGGTGTCCCCAATATTTACACATCGAAGCTCTGCAATTTCTCAGAATATTTTTGCAGTGGGGGAGGGGGGGGGGTGACACCATCACTACTATATTGCAATACATTGGTTGGTTGGCACTGGATAGTCATTTCTCGGTGTTTCTATCGCACTTATAAGTCCATTTGTAGGATTTTATAGATGAAGTGTAGGGCAGAGCTGCATTCTTTTTGCTTTTTATTGATTGGCGTTAGATGAGGGAACCGGCTAAAAAGATTCTCTTATTGCTTCTGAGATTTTTTAGTTGTATGGTAGATGTTTTACATGATTTGTTATGTCTTCTGTATACTACATCTCTATACTGGTAACCACTGGCCCTGTATGCTGGTGGTACGTGCAGGGTTCAGGGGGATGATAGGTGCAGGGTGCAAGAGGATTCTACGTGCAGGGCTCAGGAGGATGCTACATGGAGGGCTCAGGAGGATGCTACGTGCAGGGTGCAGGGCTCAGGAGGATGATTGGTGCACGGTGCAGGGCTCAGGAGGATGCTACGTGCAGGGTGCATGGTTCAGGAGGATGCTATGTGCAGGGCTCAGGAGGATACTATGTGCAGGGCTCAGGAGGATGATTCGTGCAGGGCTCAGGAGGATGATTCGTGCAGGGCTCAGAAAGATGCTACATGCAGGGGGATGCTACGTACAGAGTGTAGGGCTCAAGAGGATGCTACATACAGAGTGCAGGGCTCAGGGGGATGCTACGTACAGAGTGCAGGGCTCAGGGGGGTGATACGTACAGAGGGCAGGGCTCAGGGGGGTGCTACGTACAGAGGGCAGGGCTCAGGGGGGTGCTACGTACAGAGGGCAGGGCTCAGGGGGGTGCTACGTACAGAGGGCAGGGCTAAGGGGGTGCTACGTACAGAGGGCAGGGCTCAGGGGGATGCTATGTACAGAGTGCAAGGTTCAGGCATGCATTACATACAGAGTTCAAGGTTTAGGCATGCATTACATACAGAGTGCAGAATTCAGGAGTGCGTTGTACAGAGTGCAAGGTTTAGGAGTACATTGCTGAGCCAGCTGCTGGTCAGGCATCTGGGTGGATCGCGACTTTAATCTTCCTAGAATCTGTACCAGCTCTGTTATAATCAGCCGACAGCAGACTCCAGTCATAAGAGTGCAGAACAAACTTCTGGGCATAGATAGCCACATTATCTGCGGTTATATACGCCACTCCCCCCGCTGTCTGGGAGTCACACGGGTCCCAGAAGACAGCAGGGACCATTCCGATCGTGCAGTGCGACACGCGTATGCGCAGTAGGGAACCAGGAAGTGAAGCTGCAAGACTTTACTTCTTGATTCCCTTACCGAAGATGGCGCACCCGAGGGACAGGTTGGCTTTGGGTGCTGATATTACGGGTGCGATGGACAGGTGCAGTGTTTGTAGCTGCTGACTTTTAAAAGAAAATAATTTGGCAGAACTCCGCTTTAATAACTTCTGTAAGAGGTGCCATAAGTGCAGCCAGTGTTAGGCCCCTTTTACACCAACATGTTTTGCGCCTGAAAAAAAGTTGTGCCCTGCAGTCTTCAATCTGAAAGCCCGAAGGCTTTCACACTGAAGCGATGCGCTAGCAGGACCGCTCCAAAAGTCCTGCTAGCGCATTTTTTGAGCGGTATAGGAGCGGTGTGTTTACCGCTCCTTCCCATTGAAATCAAGGGGAAGCCACGGTAATACCATCGGCAATGCTGGACAGAGATGTTTCTAATTGGGACATCCATGACACCCCCCGGAGTTTCCGATTTGTGCCCAAACACTGCCTGAGTAGTGAGAGTGATTGGAGCTGTCATGGCCAACCTCTGATGTGGGGGTGGGCGGGGCCAATATGCAGAGCTCCGCCCCCTTCCTCAGACAGCCTGTGCACAGACAAATAGCCAGTGTTTATGCAATGGTGGGTGGGGAGAAAGGTGGCAGAGGGCAGGACCAATTGTAACTAGTGTATATGTACCCACAGCGGTGTATAATAAACCTGAACTATACACCGCTGTGGACACATATACATGAGTTATAAATGGTCTTGCTCCCTGCCACCTTCCTCCCCGCCCGCCAATGTGCATAAACGCTGGCTATTTGTTTATGCACGGACTGTCTGACAGAGGGGGCGGAGCTGTGCATATCGGCCCCGCCCATCCCAACATCAGACCCTGGATTTGACAGCTCCACTCACTGTCAGTGTCACTGCTGGCCGTTCGCTCCTGGCTTGCCCACCAATCCAAACCAGGCTGGATGGATATTTTCATTGCTGCATGTCCTGCTTGGGCTAGGCTGTCAGCAGAAGTATAGGCACCCCCCTGAATCCGGGGACAGACGTGGTCTGGGGACAGTGTCCTCAATCCGGGGACTGTCCCCCGGAAACCAAGGACGTCTGGTCACCCTACTTTAGAGGGTCTGTAATCACACAATAAGGAAAAAGGGTGGGTTGGATCCGAGCTATGGAGAACAGAAGTACACAGGAAATAAAGTGAACGAACTGCTGCCCCTACTAATTAACTACCACCTGGGTGGAGTAACAAAATGGAAGAAAAAGAGGGGGGTGTAGGTTGGCGCTGTTCTAATGGAAGGGAGGCAACCGCAAGGTAGCCTTTAACTGGGTGTGTACCCGAAAAGAATGAGGTGTAAACGTGAAATGTGTACCACACAATGAATAAATAAAGAAAACTTTGAAAGATTTTAAAAAATATAAAATATAAAAACAAAAGAAAAATTAAATATGTGAAAAAAGTGCTGCCGGGTGTTAGACCCTCAGCCTGCATTGAGCAGGATTGGAAGGGCTTCCCCAGCAACGAGGAATTCTTCTAAGCACTAAAGTCACTTATTTTCATTTTTATATTTCTCACTTTTTTATAAATTGATTGCAAACCATTCAACTATAATGCCGCGCACACACCATCACTTTATGTGATGAAAAAAAATGACGTTTTTAAAAACGTCACTTTAATTGACTGTGTGTGGGGGAAAACGTCGTTTTATGTCTTGTAAAAAACGACCAAAAAAAATTGAAGCATGCTTCAATTTTATGTGTCGTTTTTCAAAAGTGCACTTTTTACTTCACAGAAATTGACCGTGTGTAGCAAAAAACGTCGTTTTCTAAGACGTTTTTTCATCCACGCATGCCTAGAAGCTACTTATGCAGCGAGCTTCAATGGAAAAACGTGGTGGAACGTAACCTCGCTCTGCTAGAACATTGTGAGAAAACGATGGTGTGTAGGCAACTTCGTCTTTGAAAATTGAAGTTTCAAAAACGTCATTTTTTACTTCACAGAAAATGTCGTTTTTTTTCATCACATAAAGTGATGGTGTGTACGGGGCATAACGACTGGACTGTTACAGTTTTCTGGACATCATTATTATTATTATTTCACATTCCACACAAGATTCAATTTCATTTTGATTTTTATTGTGTCTTTTTTTTCTCTTTACACCCGGCCGAGGGTCTAACACCCGGCAGCACTTTTTTCACATATTTAATTTTTCTTTTGTTTTTACATTTTGGATTTTTGTTTTTCTGAAACGGGGTTTTTTCATTTTTCCTATTTCTAACTAACATTCACGTTCTACAAACACCCGGCCGAGGGTCAAACACTTGGAAGGACGCACACATATTTACTCATCTTCAAGTTTATTAATTCACCACTATTATTAATTTTTTACACCCTTTTGGTAAAGGTTATTGTCTGTCACTTTATTTACATACACGTGAATGCCAGCAAACACCCGGCCGAGGGTGTAACAGTTATCCACTCCAAAATTGTTTTTCAAAATCTTTCAAAGTTTTCTTTATTTATTCATTGTGTGGTACACATTTCCCGTTTACACCTCATTATTTTCGGGTACACACCCAGTTAAAGGCTACCTTGCGGTTGCCTCTCTTCCATTAGAACAGCGCCAACCTACACCCCCCTCTTTTTCTTTCTGTAATCACACAATGCCCGGGAAAGCTGGTAGCCTCCTTCCAACTTCGAAGTGACCCTCTATAGCAGTGATACCAGAGCAGATCCGTGGACTTCCTCCCTCAGTCAGCTTGTGAAGGAACCATGGGGTTGTAGCTTCAAGGTTTCAGGCAGCAGTCTCCTCCCTCTGAGGTAGATTGGACCAGGAGCCCATGTGCTCTTCACATATAAATACAAGTACCCAGCATTCCTTGGGGCACCTCCCCTTCTAATTGGCCAGGACTGTACATACATCCATGCTCTCACCTGCCAGGTTTCCACCCACTGTCCAATATGTCTCATTACTATTGGACCAGTGTGAAATCTCCAAGACAGCATGAGCAGCACCAGAGCACACTGAGCAGACTCTATCAATCAATCACAGCTCTCTGTTAAGCAGATGGCACACACATTTTCCTGGCTGTCTCCCTGTTAAAGCGGAGTTCCACCTAAAAATTGAACTTCCGCTTAACCCACTCCTCGCCCCCTTACATGCCACATTTGGCATGTCATTTTTTTCCTGTCCCACTTCCTCCTTCTGCCGAGGGGCTGGAAAGGCGATTAGCTTAATCGCCTTTTCACAGCCCCTCCATGTAGGCGAGCGCCTGTCCAATCGGACGGCGCCGCTCGCGCATGCGCAGTGCCGCTTGCGCAGTGGGTGCCCGGCCGTGAAGCCGAAAGCTGTCACTGCCGGGTGCCCACACTAGAAATTAAGACGCCGGCAAGCGAGGGGGGGCGAGGAGCGGAGCCCCGGCGCGTCGCTGGAGCCGTGGAGCAGGTAAGTGTCTGTTTATTAAAAGCCAGCAGCTACACTTTTTGTAGCTGCTGACTTTTAATAAACTTAAAAAATGGGTGGAAAACCCCTTTAAGCAGAGAAACCAAAAACTATAATACACTCACTAACCCCTCCCTAGGAGGGCGAGCTCCGTGACCGCGCCTGCAGGACCTATGGACTCGACGTCCGCCGGTGTCCCGCGATCGTGTCACAGATCTGAAGAATGGGGAGATGTCAGTGTAAACACAACATCTCTCCGTTCTTCCTAGTGACATGTCACTGATCGAATGTTCCCTCTCATCAGGAGCAGCGATCAGCGACATGTCACTCGTAGTCACACCCCCTAACAGTTAGAATCACTCCCTAGGACACACTTAACCCCTTCAGTGCCCCTAGTGGTTAACCCCTTCACTGCCAGTGTAATTTTTACAGTAAGCAGTGCATTTTTATAGCTCTGATCGCTGTATAAATGTGAATAGTCCCAAAATAGTGCCCCAAATAGTGTCCGCCATAATATCACAGTCACGATAAAAATCGCTGATCGCCGCCATTACTAGTAAAAAAAAAATATTAAGAAAAATGCCATAACACCATCCCCTATTTTGTAGACGCTAAAACTTTTGCGCAAACCAATCAATATATACTTATTACGATTTGTTTTACCATAAAATGGGGAGAAGAATACGTATCGGACTAAACTGAGGAAGAAATCGTTTTTTTTTAAAGATTGGAATATTTATTATAGCAAAAAATACTAAATATTGTGGTTTTTTTTTTCAAAATTGTCGCTCTTTTTTTGTTTATAGCGCAAAAAAATAAAAGCTGCAGAGATGATCAAATACCACCAAAAGAAAGTTCTATTTGTGGGGAAAATAGGAAGTCAATTTTGTTTGGGTGCCACGTCGCACGACCCCGCAATTGTCAGTTAAAGCGACGCAGTACCGATCGCAAAATATGGCCCAGTCTGGAAGGGGGAAAATCCTTCCGAGGCTGAAGTGGTTAAAGACTAATAGCCGGATTCAGAAAGACTTACGCCGACGTATCTACAGATACGCCGCGTAAGTGTAAATGTGCGCCGTCGTATCTATGCGCCGTACCCACAGAACTAGATACGCCTGAAAAGAGGCTTCCTACGACCGACGTAACTTTCCTACGCTGGCGTATCGTGGGCACATATTTACGCTGGACGCAAGTGGCGCTCCCATTGTTTTTCTATTCACATATGCAAATGAGGGTGATATGGCGATTCACGAACGTACATGCGCCCAACGCAGGCTACTCACGGTGCGCGTAAGTTGTACGTCTGGCCTAAAGATAGTCCATCAAAAAGCTGGTTTAACTCAGCAAAAGATGTGCGCAGGTCAGCTGGAGAGCAGCTGCAGCAGCACCGTTACGAACGAGCTGAGCAACCACACTTGCAGGACAACACATCTGAATGCCAACATGCCAGGGGCAGCCATGGTCATAGCACTACTACTGTGTCCACAGGCACGTAGGAGGGCACGGGAGAGGATATACCGAACGCGCATAAACGTCTTTGGCATAGGGGATTCGGAGGTGTATCACATCTTCAGATTCAGCCCTGATGCCATCCTGGAATTAGCCAGAACCCCGCATGATGAAATCACCAGCCAGACACGCCGCTCACATGCAGTGCAGCCACTGATCAAGGTCCTGGCAACACTCCATTTCCTCGCCAGTGGATCTTTTCAGCGTACAAGTGGAGTCGTGTCTGGGATGTCACAATCCACCATGAGCAGATGTGGGCACCAGGTTGTCCCCGCAATCCTCAGACGCATGTTCCACCACATCATCAGACCCACCCAGGAGCATCTGCGGCAGAAGGCAATGCAGGATTTCAACAGAATTGCAGGATTCCTACGCACCGTGGGGGCCATTGATTGCACACATGTGGCACTACGCCCCCCCCTGTGCCACAGAGCACATATACCGCAATCGTAAGCACTGACATTCTATCAACGTACAGGTGATAGCCGATGCCCAATGCCTCATATGGCACGTCTGTGCCAAACACCCCGGGGCCAACTATCTCACATTGGATTAGCCCAAGTCCACCATGCAGGACTTGGGAGCAGCAACGCCAAGGCCCCAATGGTGTCGCTGTCCATTCATACCACATTCACACGGTCGTGGGGATAACTTCTCCCCGACGACCCAGGGTGACACGCAATACTGGCAGGTATGTCACCCTCACATTCACACACCAGTCACACTGTAGCCTGCACTCCTCACCATGTGCATACACTACAAAATAAATGAGCTCATACTGTGAGCACATAAAAAACATAAAGAAGCTCATACTGTGAGCACAAAAGAAAAAAATAAACAGCTCATACTTTGAGCACAAAATAAAAAAAATAAAAGGCACTCAGTTGCCCTGTCGTGGGCTGCGCCTGGTGCCACGGCTCTGGCTCCTCAGCTGCCTGGGGGGAGCCTCGGGTGGGGGGGTGGGGCATCTGGAGGTGGATAATCTCCAGGTCTGCCACTCCTGGCAGGTGATGGCTGCCTGCCCTCCAATGCCACGGCAATGTGGCTGAGGAACAGATTTGTCTGTGCCTGCATTCTCAGCTGGCGGGTGGTGGTCTGCCGCTGGTGTTTCTGCATCTGCCTCCCCTCCGCCTCGATGGCAGCCATGTTGGCCTGTACCGCCACAGTCAGGGTCTTAACCTCTGCCACAAGGTTTGCTGTGGTGGCCTGCAGCTCCCCAAGGCAGGTGACCACTGCAGCGCAATTGCCACTGACATCCTGCAGGCAGTCTGAAATCTGTGCCGAGGAGGCCAGGCTGTCTGCCACCTGGTGCAGGTCCCCGGCTATCGCACCCATATGGCAGGTCTGGCGGGCCTGGTCCCTTGCAAGATGTTCCTGCAGGGAATCAGGAACACCCCTGGTATTCTGTGTTGCCTTCCTGGGGGCAGAAGAGGCTTGGGACCGTGTGTATGGGGAGGCCCTTGAGGGGCTTCCCCTGATGGGGGCGGAGCCTGAGGGGCTTCCCCTGATGGGGGCTGAGCCTGAGGGGCTTCCCCTGATGGGGGTGGAGCCTGAGGGGGTTCCCCTGATGGGGGCTGAGGGGCTTCCCCTGATGGTGGGAGGTCTGAGAGGGCCCAGCCAAAGCGGAAGAATCCTCAAAGTAGAGGCAAACCTGATCAATGTTGACTGTCTCCTCCTCAACCACCTCGAGAGGAGAGGTGTGGCCACTCCCCTCCACTGCTGGATCTTGGCTTTCCAGGGGGTCAGGCTGAGCCAGATGTTCCGGGGATAATGGTGTGGGAGGGCCACTGGCAGCAGATGGCCCAGCTCCCTCCAGCACATCTGTGGATGACACAAAGCATTCACATGTTGGTGGACCCACACACTTGTCAGATGTTCCCTTCCACCCCCACACATGCTACACACCAGATAGGGGATAAAAAACACCTACCTGTCCTCGAGGCCTGATCAAAGGAGTCAAAGCTCTCAAGGCCCTCCAAATGGTCCTCCTCTGGGGTCAACCGCACAGCACATGGTGGCCCACCCCCCGTCCCCCTCTGGTGCTTCCTGATGGCGGCCACTTTATCCCGAACATGCCGCCGCACATCATTTATTTTTTTCTTAATGTCCTTGGAGGTCTGGGACTCATTGCCAAGGGCACTCACATCACTGGCGATCGTCTCCAGGATTACTTCTTTCCTGGCCCTGCTGGTATGGCGACTCTGGGCGCCATGGAGAAAGACATCATACCTCTCTATGGCCGAGATGAGGACAGCCTTCTCCTCTGGAGAGAATTTTTTCTTCCTCCTGTCTTTCTCTGACATCGCACAGCAAAAGTACCTTGCAGTAGGGGGAGAAATAAGCAGGATGTACTTTTGCGCCGGACGGGCGTATGGCTGGGAGTATTAATGCGCTCGGCATAAGCCGGTGGGTCGGTGTATCCCAGGAATTTGCACCAGCGTAGTTGTGAGCATGCGCACAGGGGAGCGATCATACCTCTATGTCACTGCACATGCTCCGTTCATGATACGCCATGCGTAAGCCACTGCTCCACGCTCAAATCATCATTAGCATAAGGTCACTCCCACTTACACTTACGCCGGATTACGCCTTCAAATTTACGTTACGCCGGCGCAACGTTGGGAGCAAGTGCTTTGTGAATACTTTGCTTGCCTCTCTGTTTTACGTCGGTGTAGCGCATTTGAGCTGCGCTACGCCGGCATAAATATGCGCCGATCTATGTGAATCTGGGCCTGAGGCCTGGTACACACGATAGGATTGATCCGCGGATACGGTCCGCCGGACCGTATCCGTGGATAAATCCTCTGAGGATTTTAATCCGATGGAGTGTACACACCATCGGATTGAAATCCGCGCCGAATTCCCATCGCGGTGACGTGTCGCGCCGTCGCCGCGATGATGACGCGGCGACGTGCGCGACGCTGTCATATAAGGATATCCACGCATGCGTCAAATCATTACGACGCATGCGAGGGATGGGTTCGGACGGATCGATCCGGTGAATCTGTACAGACCACCGGATCGATCCGCTGGAGCCGATTCCAGCGGATAGATTTGTAAGCATGTCTTCAAATTTTTATCTGCTGGAATTCGGAAATATCCGCGGATAAATATCCGCTGGAACGTACACACCAGGGGATCTATCTGCTGAAACCGATCCGCTGAGATTTTTCAGCGGATGGATCCTCTCGTGTGTACGGGGGCCTAAGACTTTTTCTGACACTTGTTAGTTACAAGTTAAAAATCTGTATTTTTTTGCTAGGAAATTTCTTAGAACCCCCAAACATTATATATATATATATATATATATATATATATATATATATATATATTTTAGCAGAGACCCTAGAGAATACAATGGCGGTTGTTGCAATTTTTTATGTCACACGGTATTTGCGCAGCGGTCTTTCAAACACATTTTTTTGGGGAAAAAAGACACTTCCATGAATTAAAAAAAAATGAAATAGTAAAGTTGGCAAATTTTTTTTGTATAATGTGATGTTACGCTACAAGAATCGTGATCTTTATTCTAAGCAAAAAATATTGTGATTCTCATTTTATCCAGAAAATCTGAAGATAAATGTTGTCCCTTTATTTTTATTTATCACTTTTATTCCTATCGCAAGAAATGTAAACATCCCTTGTAATAAAAATAAGGGATGACAGGTCCTCTTTATGGAGACATCTGGGGTCTATAAGACCCCACATTTCTCCTTTACCTTTGAAAGCATCAGATAAAAAAGAAAAAAAATCCTTTAATATGACTGTGTGAGGCTCCATTCACAAAAGTGCGGATTGGATGGATTTTGAAATGCATCCGAATGGCATGACATGTGAATCAAAGCGGGTTTCTATGGAGCTGGTCCACATGCAGTCTGTGTGGTGCCACGTCAGTGCAAATTAAAAAAGAGTCCTACGTGTTTTCTAAACACTGCGGTGCGAATCAGATGTGAATTCCAGGCTCATTGCCTTCTATGGAAACGCATCTGAATTTGATCCAAAAAAAAAACAGCATGGGCGTGCCCCCCCCCCCCCCAATACATACCAGGCCCTTTTGGGTCAGGTAAGAATTTTATGGGGTACCCCATGCCACAATAAAAAAAATTAAAACCGGCGTGAGGTCCCCTCCCGAATCAATACCAGACCTCTTTCCAAGCATGCAGGAAAGGTGGAGGGACGAGCGAGTGCCACCCCATCCTGAACCATACCAGGCCACATGCCCTCAACATAGGGGAGGTGCTTTGTAGCAGGGGGAATTTATCACTCATAAGGGTCTAGTATGGATTTGGGGAGGGACCCCACGCTGTTTTTTTTTTCTTTTAAATTTTGGCATGGGGTTCCCCTTAAAATCCGAACCTGACCCGAAAGAGCCTGGTATGTATTGGGGGGGGGGGGGATCCCCACGTAATTTCTTTCAATTTTTCCGGCAATGTTTTATTTTTACATTCATCTGTCAGTGGGGGGGGGGGGGGGGCCCACTAACAGCTGATAAGTCATACGTAGTTAGGGATGTAGTGGTCGGCTTCCCCGCCCGCTCCTTATCAACCAGCTAATGTTGAAGACGCCGGTGGTCGCCGGCTGCAAACATTCACATCTGAACCGCATCTAAAATCGCAGCTGAACCGCTAAACAGCTGCTTAGGAGATTTGGAGTGAAAACGGAGAGGAAATTCGCACCCGACATGTGTGATCTTATCCTAAGTGATTGTACTGACTGGAGGTGTCAGGAGGAAGATTGCTTACAGATAATGTGTTGGTGGTGGAAGATTAGATATCAGTGTGTGTATGTTGTTGTTTATTGGACACTACCAGTGTCTGGATCGGGAAACATTGGGGGTTTTACAATAATTTATCAGTGTGCTGGGTGATTTTGGAGAAATGTAACAAACTGCGATACATTGTGCCTCCTCCACCCCTCCCCCACCCATATACCCCATCCTCCCCCACCCATATACCCCATGAGACCCACCCTCCACCCTCCCCCAGCCATTTACCCCATGAGACCCACCCTCCCCCAGCCATTTACCCCATGAGACCCATCCTCCACCCCTCCCCCACCCATATACCCCATCCTCCCCCACCCATATACCCCATGAGACCCATCCTCCACCCCTCCCCCACCCATATACTCCATGAGACCCACCCTCCACCCTCCCCTAGCCATATACCCCATGAGACCCATCCTCCACCCTCCCCCACCCATATACCCCATGAGACCCATCCTCCACCCTCCCCCACCCATATACCCCATGAGACCCATCCGTGATCCTTGACACCCAGTTATTTCCTTCTGTACTTCTCGCCCTTCCTTTTCTATGGAAAGCCCCCATGAGCAGCTCCTCCTAAGTCTCTTGTCTTCCATTATTTTGTCATTTTACCGTCTCCCTTTGTAGTGTAAATCACGGCACACCTTGTTGGCGCTCTATTAATCCTGAATAATAATAATGATGATAATAAGAGGGTTTTTTTTAAGCCATTATTTTATTCATGTAGTTTATCAAAAATTCAAGCTAAGAAAACATATATTTTTTTAAATAATTATGAGTTTATTCATAAACAATCATGGGGCGTGTCTTATTCTGACATGAAAAGGATTCTGAATAAGTAAACAGAGATCTGAGCTCAGCCTCACCCTGTGTAGGAGGATGTCACCCCTCCCCCATCCACATTCCTCTCCGGTGTCAGAGACTTTGAGTTTCGTTTCTCTTCTGCTGTGAGCGATGGCGTCTGCTGATCTGAGAGCTGAGCTGGAATGTTCCGTCTGTCTGAACATTTATACCGATCCTGTAACCAGGGATGGACTGGCCATAGGGACTACAGGGAGTTTCCCGGTGGGCCGATGGCTCAGTGGGCCATTTTTTAAAAGAGAGATGCTGCTTGGAGGACTTTTTTTAACGCCATGGCAGCACCCCAGTGTGAAAGCACTCAGGCTTTCACACTGGGACTGCAGCGGAAGCGTTTTTCAGTCGCTTTACAGGCGCTATTTTTTGCCCAAAAGCGCACAAAAACGCCTCAGTGTAAAAAGGGGTCCTACACTCACCCCCTCTCTTTTACACTCACTCTCTTTTTCTTACACTCACCCCCCTCTCTCACCCCCTTTCCCTCAACCCTCCCTCTCTCTCACCCTTTCATGATATACAATAATGGATGTAGGGGCCTTTTGGTGGGCGTGATTTTTCGGGGGGGTGGGGTACAGCATTTTATTGAATTAAAGTGGGCCGGTCTGGATGAAGTCCAGGGCCACATTTTTGTCCCAGTCCAGCCCTGCCTGTAACCCTGAGATGTGGTCACAACTTCTGCCGGGTCTGTATTGATCGTGTGCTGGATACACAGGAGGGGTCTGGAGGATATTCCTGTCCTAAATGCAGAGAGAAATTTCCGGATCGTCCTGCACTGCACAGGAACATAACACTACGTAACATAGCAGAGACTTTCCTGTCTGCTCAGCCAGATCCAGAGGAGTCCGGGGTCTTCTGTACTTACTGTGTGGACTCTCCTGTACCTGCTGTTAGATCATGTCTACACTGTGAGGTTTCTCTGTGTGATAAACACCTGAGAGTCCACAAAAAGTCCCCAGAACACATCTTATGTGACCCCACCTTGTCCATGGAGAGCAGGAAATGCTCCGTCCATAAGAAGATCCTGGAGTATTACTGCACTGAGGATGGGACCTGTGTCTGTAAGTTTTGTGTTACTGGAGAACATCGGGGACATCAGGTGGAGACACTGGATGAGGCTTCTGAGAAGAAGAAGGAGACACTGAGGAATGTTCTGCAGAAACATCTGACAAAGAGAGAGGAGACGGAGGAAAGAGTCCAGAGTCTGCAGGAACACAGGAGGAAAGTAGAAGAAGAAGCAGCTGGTGACACCGAGAGAGTCACTGTCCTGTTTAGAGATCTCAGGAGACGTCTGGAAGATCTGGAGAAGAGAGCCCTGAGGGAAATCTCCGGGAGGGCAGAGCGGATCTCCATCTCCATCCGGGATCTGGAAATGAAGAAGGAGGAGCTGTCCAGGAAGATGCGTCACATTGAGGAGCTGTGTAACATGACGGATCCACTGACTGTCTTACAGGAATCAGACACAGGTGACTTGTGTGATACTGAGGATGGAGATAATGAGGACAGAGAGAGACATGAGAAGCTCCTCCATGATGGAAGGGGTCTGGGTGTGGCGGGGGTCTTACACACAGGTTTATCTGATATAATAACAGAGGTAAATGTATACTTCTATATACAGGGAGCTGCAGACATATTACTGGATGGAAACACAGCTAATTATTATCTACAGATATCAGATGACAGGAAAACTGTATCCTGGTCACATAGAAACCAGAATCACCCAGAAACACCAGAGAGATTCCAGTGGTATCCTCAGGTGATGAGCAGTCAGAGTTTCTCCTCAGGGAGACATTACTGGGATGTGGATGTCGGGGGGTCAAGTGGATGGAGAGTCGGGATGTGTTACTCCAGTATAGAGAGGAGAGGGGGGGAGTCATGGATTGGATATAATAAGAAGTCCTGGGGATTGGACAGGACTGGTAATCAGTATTATGTGAGACATGACAGTAAAGTGACCCCCTTACCTCCCAATCCCTGACAGAGGGGGGAGATGAGACATCACAGGGACAGTCAGTAGGATTGGTTGATTGTTCAGCCAATGATTGGAGAAAGTGGTGACTCCTGGGAGAAGTATTAGGGCTGCCATTGCAGGCCTCCTTCTGAAAATGCTAGTTCCCTGGCTTTGTACTTGTGCCGGGTCAAACACTGGGACAGTATCAAATCCAAAGCATAGACATGACAGCCAGGGAACTAGCATTCTCAAACGGAGAGTTTAGCAATGGCAGCCCCCATAATTCTCTCATGACAGATGTCCTTTTACCCCTTGCTGACCATCATCTGTATATATACAGCCAGTCAACAAGAGGTTATACCAAGGTCATGGCCACAGAAACCGGCGATCGATCGGCTGTTTTGTAAAAGTAATCTGGGTGGCTTTACAATGTCCAATCACTTTTACACAGTGAAAGACCATCCCCCCTCCCGTCACTTCCCCCCGGCTCTCCCAGTCCTCCCAGAGCCCGGGACTGTGATAAGTGTCCAGGATGGGATCACACTGAGGAGATGGAGGAACATCAGTTCTGCGATCTCCTCTGGGATGAATGAATCCAGAAGTGATAATGATTTTGGGGCTGAAACGATTAATCAATAAAATCGATAATGAAAATCGTTGTCGATGATTTTCATTATCAATACGTTGGTCTGCACGCACCTTCCTCCCTGCCTGTCAGTCCTGCCTCCGTCCGAGTGTTACACAATCCCCTGTGTACAAGCCGCTTTCTCATAGTGTCGCTCATGTGACCGGACACGTCTGCCTCTCTCCTCCTCGCTGACATCAGCGGGGTATTCTCAGCTCCGCCCACTTTGCTGCCCCAAGGGAAAAGAGACAGGAGAGAAGCAGTGGTGAGCGCCGAGCTGCAATAAGGTAGTGGCAAAACATTCATACAATGGCAAAACATTGCTTTTTTTGGGGGGGGGGGGGAATAGTGCCCCATTATTGGTGTTGGGGGAGGAATAGTGCCCCATCATTGGAGTCCAGAGGGGAATAGTGCCTCATCATTGATGTTCTGGGGGGAAAAGTCCCCCTGTGTTTGGTGTTTTTGGGGGGTAGTGCCACATTATTGGTGTTCTGGGTGGAATAGTGCCCCATCTTTGGTGTTCTGGGGGCGAATAGTGTTCCGTGTTTGGTGTTTTGGGGGGATAGTGCCCCACCATTGGTGTTCCTGGGTGGAGATAGACCCATCATTGGTGTTCAGGGTAGGAATAGTTCCCCATTATTGGTGTTCTGGGGGGAATAGTTCCCCACCATTGGTGTTCCTGGGGGGGGGTTGTACTATAAACCCCATCATGACAGGATACCTGTATATGATCTGTGTATATCTGTGTAACACTCCGTTTTTTCATTACCATTTTAAATAAACAAAAAAATAGCTAATCCATTATGAAAATAATCGTTAGTTGCAGCCCTAAATGATTTCATCACTTCCAGTTTCAGAGCTTCTCTTCTGCCCTCTGGAGGTCAGGAGAGACATTGCAGGGTGGAATAGACCATAAAGAGGACCTGTCACCTGCCAAAAGCTATCACAAGGGGGCTCTCCGGTGACGGTTATTTTATTCCTCATTTTCTATGAATGTCGGCAGTTTTCAGTCCTGGAAATCCACGTCTCCTTCATACAGGAGAGAATTCTGGGAAATCTCTGGCAGGAAACATGATGAGGAATGAGTCTGCCCAATCTCCTGTTATATGATAATAGCAGACCATTAGCTGGGACTCTCCCTGGCTTGTCTTATGTTATCTCCGCTTTATCACATAATGATGATACAAAAGTCTACATTGTAATGTAAAGTGATGTTTTATTATATTATGGGGAGGGGGATGGGGGTGTAATATAGAGATATGGGGGGGGATACTGGAATGTTCTTGGGGATTCCTTTTGCTCACATCGTGTTGTTGGGTCATTTAACCCCTTCAAGACCAGAATGTTTCACCCCCTTCCTGCCCAGGACATTTCTCAGGTTTCAGCGTTGTCACACTTTGAATGACATCTACTCAGTCATACAACACTGTACCCAAATTATATGTTATGTATTTTTTTTAACCAGATAGAACTTTATTTTGGTTATATTTAATCACCATTGTTTTTCTTCTAAGTAATGGGAAAAAAAATAAAAACTTTCTTAATTTCTGTTATAAAATTTTGCAAATAAATAATCTTTTTACATTTCCGGTCAAAATGTATTCGGCTCCATTTCTTTGGTAAAAAGATCAGAATTCTTGTATATTATGTAGTCTGTGTCAGGCTGGGGTCACACCTAATACCGATGCGGCTCTCAGCAGGGGTCCGGTGTGGCCCCGTTCCCCGTTCTAGGTTCCGATTTCACCCCAAATTTCTGTCTGAATTCGGACCTGAAACGGCCCAAAAGACGCACAGGACCCCCCCTGTGCAAATTTCCCCCGGAGCCACAGTGGAAATATGTGAAGCGGCTCCATAGAGAGTCGGTCAAAATCTCCTGCTATTACAAATTGGATGCGGGGAGCCCACATGCAATTCACAATGGTGTGAACCCAGCCTGAAAGATAAAGAGTCTACAGACTATGGCAGTGATGGAGAACCTTGGCACTCCAGATGTTTTGGAACTACGTTTCCTATGATGCTCAACTACACTGCAGAGGGCATGAGCATTATGGGAAATGTAGTTCCAAACCATCTGGGGTGTCAAGGTTCGCCATCACTGGACTATGGGATATATACGAGCAGAGGCGTATCTAGTGAAAATGGCGCCTATGGCGAGCACTGAAACTGCTATAAAAGAAAAAGGAGGGCGCACCGACCTAGTGCATTATCACTTAAAGGGATTTTATTAGCTAGAGTAAAACAATGGTCACACTCACAAACGGAGTTGAAAGACAGCGCTTATCAGACAATTGAACTGGTATACAGTATCGCCCAGCGACCACGGTAACGACACCGATCAGATGGCATCAGAGCGCCATCTATGGCTTACGCGTTTCAGAGGCGAACCTCTTTCATCAGAGCCTCGGTGGTCAGTAGTCGCTAGGTCGGTGCGCCCTTCTTTTTCTTTTCTTTTATAGCTTTATGAATTCCCGTGATTCTGAGGAGGGCTGAAAGATTTTAGACTTTACACTGAAACTGGATGACATTGCCCCATAGCGGGAAAACACCGAAGCGCAGGAGGATTTTTTGTGTGTTTTTAACCACTTCCCGCCCAAGGACGTCATATGACGTCCTGGACTTTCAGTGGGGATATCTGAATGATGGGGCAGCTACAGGCATCATTCAGATATCCATCTCTTCAGCGGCGATCCTGTGCACCATAAGAACGATCATAGCGGCAGTTCCGCCCCTTGATCGTTCTTATAGGCGACGGGAGGGGACACCCCCCCTCCCGCCGCGATCCGGTGCTTCTCTGGGCTCTCCTGTGCCATCAGAGACCCGGAGAAACGATCTGCCGGTGCCGGATGGGAGGCATAGAGATGACTGGTGACCAGACGGTCACCGGTCATCTGTATGATCGTCGGAGGCCTGGGCGCGATTTTATGACTTCACGCCCGGGTACCGGAATGTAAACAAAGCTGCAATTGCAATCGAGATCCGTGATTTGTTTTTTCTCACAATCTCATGCTTTCCAGCCTGGAGGAGAGATGTGGGGTCTTATTGACCATCTCTCAATAAAGAGGACCTGTCACGAACCATTCCTAATTTCAAAGGATGTTTACATTCCTTGTAATAGGAATAAAAGTGATCAAAAAAAATGAATTAAAAAAAAGTGTAAAAATAAAATAAATTAAGTAAAATAAAAAAGAAAATAATTAAAACATTTTTTTAAACGCCCCTATCCCCAGTAGCTCGGGCCCAAAAGCGAACACACACATAAGTCCGGCCCACATATCTAAACGCCGTTCAAACAACACATGTGAGGTATCACCGCGTGCGTTTGAGCGCCAGCAACAATTCTAGCACTAGATCTCCTCTGTAACTCTAAACTGGTAACCTGTAAAAAAAAACATTAAGCGACACCTATTGAGATTTTTAAGTACTGAAGTTTGGCGTCATTTCAATGAGTGTGCGCAATTATAAAGCGTGACATGTTGGGTATCTATTTACTTGGCGTAACATCATCTTTCACATTATACAAAAAAATTGGGCTAACTTTACTGTTTTTGTTATTTTTTGATTCATGAAACCGTTTTTTCCCCCCAAAAAAAGGCGTTTAAAAAATTATTGCGCAAATACCGTGCGAGATAAAAAGTTGCAATGACCGCCATTTTATTCTGCTAAAAAAAAAACATATATAGTGTTTGGGGGTTCTGAGTAATTTTCTAGCAAAACACTTTAAGTGTACAGGGCGGTGTTTTCACTGCGAGAAATGCACACAGATATTCAGGACATCCACAGGCAAGCAGACCAATTCATATCAATTGGGATCCAGCAGCTGCATGAACACAGCCCCTGCTTTCACCTTGATATGTGTTTGGGTGGCGGAAGTAAAAGGCCCCCGAGCACAGACAGTGTGCATTCAAGGACACGCACCCGCACCCAAATGGATGTCATATTGGGAAAAATAACCCTCCCTTCCCCCATCCAACAACTCTAGTTCTACATGAAAGTATGAAGGAGACCTGCCCCCGCCCCAGGGAAGGTGCCCTCCATGACGGGTACCTGAGCAGGGTTTGGAGATCTCAAGGAGCACAGCGCCAGTCTCCAGGTCCCGGGTCTTGAAGCAAGTGAAGTCAATGCTGAACACATTCTCCTCAGGTCTGCACAGATAATCTGATGACAGAAGACGAGGGCTGCAACTAACCGTTATTTTCAGAATCAATTCGTTGGCCGATTATTGTTTCCATTAATCGGATAATAGCCTTAAAAAAAATTTGCATTTTTAAATTTTTTTTGGGCCAATTTGTTGCTGGGCAGATTACAAAACACAAATTGCCGCAAAAACACATTCCACGCTTTTCTGCAGCTTCTCCATTGAAGTATATTGAACCAAAAAACAAACAAAATAGCACCGTTTTGCGTTAAAAAGTCCCCGCCCCTTTCCAAATACGCAGCAGCTGAAAAAAAATCCCGGATGTGAACGTGTCCCATAGGAAAACATGGAACTGAACTGTAGTGTGTTTCTACAAAAATCACCAAAACACAGAGGTGTGACCCAGGCCTGAGATGTTTAGTTACATAATGGGGGGTAAAAAAACAAAAATTAGTACAAAAAGCGCAAATAATCGCTACTGTAAGGGGCTCATTTTGTTACTGTGGGACAGTGAAAGTGATATTTACAGGAGCCATTTGCTTTTTTGTACTATAAAGGGCTAATTTTAGTTTTTTTAACCCCATTATGTTACTGGCCGATTAATCGATTATGAAAATTGTAATCGATTAATTTCATAATCGATTAGATGTTTCGGCCCTACAAGTGACGTTAATGACGCACAGCGCCTAGCACAGGCCGGTGACAGGTCTCCTGACAGTAAGAGCGTTCTATTACACTGCCAGCGCCTGAAAAACGCTGGTAAAGCGCTGATAAAACTCGCAGCACTTTACCAGCGTTTTTCGAACCCTAGCAGGGCGCTTTTACCCCCCGCTAGTGGCTGAATAAAGGGTTAAAAGCATGGCTGCCAAGGCGTTTTGCAGGCGCTTCCCTTTGATTTCAATGGGAAGGGACACTTTAGGAGCCGTGTATTCACCGCACCAAAAGCGCTGCAAAGAAGCGGCTCGCAGGACTTTTTTTGACACCCTGCCAGCGCAGCGCCTCGGTGTGAAAGCACTCGGGCCTTCACATTGGGATTGCAGATGCGGCTTCTTTCAGGTGCTAATTTTAGCGCTAAAGCGCCTGAAAAACGCCCCAGTGTGAAAGGGGTGTAACTTATTCTCTGTGATCCGGCTCAGGCCTAGGACATGCTTCCGGTCTCGGCTCCTTCAGGCCTAACAACTCCTGTTTGATTGACCGCAGCCACCCCCGGAGCTCCCCATCACCCCCCTCCCTCCCATGCATGCGCCTTTCTCACCGTCACACAAGGACTGCCATCAGCAGGGTCACAACAAAGCTGCCAGTGGGTCCCTCTGGAATCACTCCCATCGCTAGTGACCAACATTCTGTAGTATTCTGAGAGGAGGAAATTCCACAGAGGTAGGTGGAAGGTTCTGTGCCACTGAACCTTTGTCACCTAGCAACAGAGTCTCCCACCTGACATGAGCCTGAGAGGAAGGGGCTTCTCTGAGAAATGATACTGTGAGGAAACAGGAATCATTCATACAGACTGTGAGGTAGAATGGAAGCTCTGACCCTATCACTGCCTACCTGAGTCTCTGTCCCTCTCTGTCCTCCTCAGTTCAGGACCTCCAGGATTCTGCTAGGAAGACAAGTTCCAGCGGGTCTATGGCTGGGTCAGTCATATCTGTGGGGGGGTCTATGGCTGGGTCACTCATATCTGTGGGGGGGGTCTATGGCTGGGTCAGTCATATCTGTGGGGGGGGGGGGGGTCTATGGCTGGGTCAGTCATATCTGTGGGGGGGGTCTATGGCTGGGTCAGTCATATCTGTGGGGGGGGGTCTATGGCTGGGTCAGTCATATCTGTGGGGGGGTCTATGGCTGGGTCAGTCATATCTGTGGGGGGGTCTATGGCTGGGTCAGTCATATCTGTGGGGGGGTCTATGGCTGGGTCAGTCATATCTGTGGGGGGGTCTATGGCTGGGTCAGTCATATCTGTGGGGGGGGGGGTCTATGGCTGGGTCAGTCATATCTGTGGGGGGGTCTATGGCTGGGTCAGTCATATCTGTGGGGGGGTCTATGGCTGGGTCAGTCATATCTGTGGGGGGGTCTATGGCTGGGTCAGGCATATCTGTGGGGGGGGTCTATGGCTGGGTCAGTCATATCTGTGGGGGGGTCTATGGCTGGGTCAGTCATATCTGTGGGGGGGTCTATGTACACATAACTTTGTGGCCCAGAGCAGCCTCAGCCGTGGAGTGATAAGCAGGCACATCTAGAGGGATCCCGGGATGCCAAGCTCCATATAAACTGGGCAGTGTTGTCACTGATTGTATCCCGTCCTGCTGCTCTGTGTGTGCGGGGGATGCCAGATTTTCTCTCACCGGCTTTATTACCCCCCTCTCCTTCCTCCGATATCGGCCTCCCTGCACACACAGCGCCCACAACTTTACATTAACAGCCGGGACACCCTGCAGACTGACCGTCTCCACTGCCAATCTGTGTGGAGCTCGGCACGTGCCGCCCCGGCCGCTTTCCTCCGCCTGTTACTTGTCAGAAGCATGCCACCCAGGCCCATCGCAACAGGACAGGCAAACCAAGCAATTGCTTGGGGCCCCGAGCTAGGAAAGGGCCCCCAAGCTGGCTCGTCTGTCTGCCTGCTGCTACGGAGAGCCGCACAGCTGAATCCTGGAGTTCAGTGCCAAAGCGCGCAGTTGCACTGAACTCCAGGATTCAGCTGTGCGGCTCTCCATGCGGGAGGAGGGGGGTTCGCAAAGTGGCGCGGTCACCCGGGACATCTGCCGCCCAGGGTCCCGCAGCGTCATTTGGCTACAGTGCAGCCGTCCCTCTCTCCACTGACTGCAATACACAGTCACACTTTGGCTCCTTCCCCCCTCTTGGCTCAATGTGTACACAGGAGAGACACGAGTGACTGAGAGAGCCGTGCTGCACACAGTAACCAGGAGGTAAGGGGGGGGGGGGAGCAGATTCGAGGTGAACGAATGAAGTGATGGGAGAGGAGAGGGTGGTATGGGGATATGTGCTGGGGAGTGATTTGAGAGGGAAGATATGTGCTAGTGGGGGGTCCGATCCCCCCCCCCCCCCACACTAGCACAACCTCTCCTCATCCCACCCTCTGCTCATCCCACCCTGTACTCATCCCACCCTCTGCTCATCCCACCCTGTACTCATCCCACCCTGTACTCATCCCACCCTCTGCTCATCCCACCCTGTACTCATCCCACCCTGTACTCATCCCACCCTGTACTCATCCCACCCTCTGCTCATCCCACCCTGTACTCATCCCACCCTCTGCTCATCCCACCCTGTACTCATCCCAACCTCTGCTCATCCCACCCTCTGCTCATCCCACCCTGTACTCATCCCACCCTCTGCTCATCCCACCCTGTACTCATCCCACCCTGTACTCATCCCACCCTGTACTCATCCCACCCTCTGCTCATCCCACCCTGTACTCATCCCACCCTGTACTCATCCCACCCTCTGCTCATCCCACCCTGTACTCATCCCAACCTCTGCTCATCCCACCCTCTGCTCATCCCACCCTGTACTCATCCCACCCTGTACTCATCCCACCCTCTGCTCATCCCACCCTGTACTCATCCCACCCTGTACTCATCCCACCCTCTGCTCATCCCACCCTGTACTCATCCCACCCTCTGCTCATCCCACCCTGTACTCATCCCACCCTGTACTCATCCCACCCTGTACTCATCCCAACCTCTGCTCATCCCACCCTCTGCTCATCCCACCCTGTACTCATCCCACCCTGTACTCATCCCACCCTGTACTCATCCCACCCTCTGCTCATCCCACCCTGTACTCATCCCACCCTGTACTCATCCCACCCTCTGCTCATCCCACCCTGTACTCATCCCACCCTCTGCTCATCCCACCCTGTACTCATCCCACCCTCTGCTCATCCCACCCTGTACTCATCCCACCCTGTACTCATCCCACCCTGTACTCATCCCAACCTCTGCTCATCCCACCCTGTACTCATCCCACCCTGTACTCATCCCAACCTCTGCTCATCCCACCCTGTACTCATCCCACCCTCTGCTCATCCCACCCTGTACTCATCCCACCCTCTGCTCATCCCACCCTGTACTCATCCCAACCTCTGCTCATCCCACCCTGTACTCATCCCACCCTCTGCTCATCCCACCCTGTACTCATCCCAACCTCTGCTCATCCCACCCTGTACTCATCCCACCCTGTACTCATCCCACCCTGTACTCATCCCACCCTCTGCTCATCCCACCCTGTACTCATCCCACCCTCTGCTCATCCCACCCTGTACTCATCCCAACCTCTGCTCATCCCACCCTGTACTCATACCACCCTCTGCTCATCCCACCCTGTACTCATCCCACCCTCTGCTCATCCCACCCTGTACTCATCCCAACCTCTGCTCATCCCACCCTGTACTCATCCCACCCTGTACTCATCCCAACCTCTGCTCATCCCACCCTGTACTCATCCCACCCTGTACTCATCCCAACCTCTGCTCATCCCACCCTGTACTCATCCCACCCTCTGCTCATCCCACCCTGTACTCATCCCAACCTCTGCTCATCCCACCCTGTACTCATCCCACCCTGTACTCATCCCACCCTGTACTCATCCCACCCTCTGCTCATCCCACCCTGTACTCATCCCACCCTCTGCTCATCCCACCCTGTACTCATCCCAACCTCTGCTCATCCCACCCTGTACTCATACCACCCTCTGCTCATCCCACCCTGTACTCATCCCACCCTCTGCTCATCCCACCCTGTACTCATCCCAACCTCTGCTCATCCCACCCTGTACTCATCCCACCCTGTACTCATCCCACCCTGTACTCATCCCACCCTCTGCTCATCCCACCCTGTACTCATCCCACCCTCTGCTCATCCCACCCTGTACTCATCCCACCCTCTGCTCATCCCACCCTGTACTCATCCCAACCTCTGCTCATCCCACCCTGTACTCATCCCACCCTGTACATCCCACTCATCCCACCCTGTACATCCCACCCTGTGCTCATCCCCCCTGTGCTCATCCCACCCTGTACTCATCCCACCCTGTACTCATCCCACCCTGTGCTCATCCCACCCTGTGCTCATCCCACCCTGTCCCCCTGTGCTCATCCCACCCTGTGCTCATCCCACCCTGTCCCCCTGTACTCATCCCACCCTGTGCTCATCCCACCCTGTCCCCCTGTGCTCATCCCACCTTGCCCTCATCCCACCCTGTCCCTCTGTCCTCATCCCACCCTGTCCCTCTGTCCTCTTCCCATGAAAATGACAGGACGAGTCTTAAAAAGGAAGGGGCGCGTGAGTTTCACCAGGCCTAGGGCAGCACAAAACCTAAATACACCCCTGGGCGCGCCGCACACGAGTCTGTCCCGGCCTTCGGTAAGATCGCCGCCGCCATGTAGCAGCCACTACCGTCGGTCTGTATCCATGCGCAACTCGTGTCCTGCCTGGCTCCCTCTCCCCTCCTCCTCCCTCTCCCCTCCTCCTCCCTCCCTCACAGTCCGGAGCCGCCAGGAGGAGGCCGCCCACCAGTTCCTATAGGCTTTGTGTGCGGTGCAGGGGGGGGTTGGGGGGCCTCTATGTCCATTTTGCTTGGGGCCCCCAAATTCCTTCAAACGGCTCTGATGCCACCTCACATCTCAGCACCTGAGTACAGGAGAAGGGCGGAGAATCACTCCGCCGGCCAGGACTAATTGAGGAGCGGGGCGGCATGATGTAAATGAAGAAAAAGTCCCTCCTTTACGCTCACCTCCTGGGCCCCTATGTTGTCCTGATGGGGCCCAGGAAAATGTAATTCCATCCCCACATAGTAGTAGGAAGGAGAGAAGTGTCATTCCGGGACACTGCATTGTCCTGGAATGAATGTGCCCGGGACAGACCTGCAAAATGCGGGACTGTCCTGGGAAATCCGGGACACGTGGTCACCCTAGTCTAGAGAGGACAAAACTAACTATCCCGTAACAGGAACAGATGAAGACATCGAAAATCACCATAGAAAGTAAGTTGCAGTGACCTAAAACTGCCACTAGATGTCATCATACTACAAAAAATAAAAAGATAACCTCATGCGGTTCAATACAAGACACAGAAATACATGGAAGTGGGCGGAGTAACTACTATGTACAATATGTGAGATTTTAGGTCCTGTTCACATGTCGTAAAGAGGGAACGAGCGATTTTTGTTATGTGTGATTTTCATGCGACTCCGCGTGTCACGCATTGGGCAGTCCATTCACATCAATGGGCCGCCTTATCCGTGTTTGTGACCCAAAAGAAGCTCCTGCTCCCTTTTTTGGGCAAAAAGCTTATCGCGATTTTTAAGCACGTTTCTTTCAGAGCCGTTCAGTTCTCGTGACATAATTGCACCGTGTTTGGGGTACAATTAGTAATGCCCCCCGGACACGCGATTTTGGAGTCCCGGGCAGAATTGTGGTGATTCCAAATTGTGTGATGTGAATGGGACCTCAGTGATGGGGAATACATCTACTATACTGTTATTATTATTATTATTACTATGAGGATATGAGGGAGTCTTCTGGAAGGGGGTGTCAGGTAATTATTACATCCTCTTCTGCCCCCCCTCCCCCCTAGACTTTATGAGTGTGGGAGGAGCCTACTGCAAGGGGTATTTTTTGTGCCCAGAGGTGGGAATTAATTCCCAGAGGAGGTGAAGAAACGTCTCCCAAGGTGATTTTTGTTGTTGTTGTTGTTTTTTTTATCTCTGTTTAGATTTTAACCCCTTCCATACCGGACCTATTCTGACACTTCTCTCCTACATGTAAAAATCATAATTTTTTTGCTAGAACATTACTCAGAACCCCCCAAACATTATATATGTTGTTTTTTTTAGCATAGACCTTAGGGAATAAAATGGCGGTCGTTGCAACTTTTTATGTCACACGGTATCAGCTCAACAATTTTTTTAACGCTTTTTTTTTTGGAGAAAAAACTGTTTCATGAATTAAAAAATGTAAAAAACACTGGGCTAGATTCAGGTAGCTGCGCTTGATGTTACCGCGGTGCAGCGTATTGTATTTATGCTACGCCGCTGCAACTTACAGGCGTAGCGTAAATGGGGTCGGCGTAAGTGCGCGTAATTCAAATGTGGAAGGGCGGGCGTGTTTTATGTTAATGTGTGATGACCTGACTTGATTGACGTTTTTTACGAACGGCGCGTGCGCCATCCGTGTACATATCCCAGTGTGCATTGCTCCCAAGTACGTCGCAACGACGTATTGGTTTCGACGTGAACGTAAATTACGTCCAGCCCTATTCGCGAACGACTTATCCAAACGATGTAAAAAATGCAAAAATCAAAGCAGGAACGACGTCCATACTTAACATTGCGTGCGCCTCATAGAAGCAGGAGCAACGCTACGCCGAAAAAGCCTTACGCAAACGACGTAAAAAACTACCGCCGGGCGCACGTACGTTTGTGAATCGGCGGAACTAGGTAATTTGCATACTCTACGCCGAAAACGACGGAAGCGCCACCTAGCGGCCAGCGTGAGAATGCACCCTAAGATACGGCGGCGTAAGACTTACACCAGTCGGATCTTAGGCTAATGTCGGCGTATCTTGCTTTCTGAATACAGAAAGAAGATACGCCGGCGCAGCTTTGAATTTACGCGGCGTATCTATGGATACGCCGACATAAATCATTGCTGAATCTAGCCCACTAACGTTAGCCCAATTTTTTGTATAATGTGAAAGATGATGTTACGCCGAGTAAATAGATACCCAACATGTCACGCTTTAAAATTGCGCACACTTGTGGAATGGCGCCAAACGTTTGGTACTTAAAAATATCCATAAGCGACGCTTTGAAATCTTTTACAGGTTACCAGTTTAGAGTTACAGAGGAGGTCTAGTGCTAGAATTTTTGCTCTCGCTCTCGGTGAAATCTCACATGTGTGATTTGAATGCCGTTTATGTATGAGGGCGTGACTTATGCGTGCGTTCGCATCTGTGACAGGGGAGGTTTACATTTATTTATTAATTGTTTATTTATTTTTTTACATATCTTTAATTTTGTTTTCTCCAATAAACCACAAAATGTTACAATTGTGAATACATATTCCACACATTTTCATCTATCAGTACCTTTTTCCTAGTCCATCTTCGTTCATATCTCATCTTAATCTCCCTCCCTACCCAAAAACCCCCACCCCCCCCAAGAAAAAAAAAAAAAAAACCCGATCCCCCCCCCTTCCCCTCCCTCTCTCCTCTCTCGAGATGTAGGGCTCAGACTTCTCAGTTCTTTCCCGTCCGCCTCTACCTTAATTCCTTCTCTCTAAAGTTCTTAGTTTTCCTCCAACAACCCCTTTCCTTCTTCTGATCTAATAAATACCTTCCACCCCGACCATGTTTCTTCATACTGTGTTTTCCTGTTCTGCGCTGCATGCACCAAATCCTCCATTGCTCCTACCTCATCAATCCTTTTAAGCCAACCTGCAATAGATGGCGGGCGTACATCCCTCCACCTCAACGTAATACCTACCCTTGCCGCGTTTATCATATGGCACACTACCGACCTCCTATACTTCTGCACTGGTATCTGTGAGCTATGTAACAGGAAGAGTGCAGGATCGTCCGAAATCAATTCTTCCGAAAATTTTTGAGAGATTCTTCTCACTTCCTCCCAGTAATGTCTCATTTTTTGGCATGACCAAAAAATATGAAACAGAGTTCCTTGTTCTCTACCACATCTCCAGCACATTTCATCTACTTCTTTATCAAATTGATATAATCTTTCTGGAGTGTAATACCATTGTATAAGGAGCTTATAATTAGCTTCTTGCATTTTTGAACATACCGAGGAGTTGACTGCCAGGTATATTATTTGTTTATGCTGAATTGGGGTGAATATTCTCCCCAAATCTTTCTCCCATTTCTGAATACCTGGCATCACAAATTCCTCAGCTGGCATGTTCAAAAACCCATACATTTTAGATAATGTCCTTGATACTGGTTCCACCCCACTACAGCATTTTTCCAATATTGTCAGTTGCCTATGAAATTCTGTTACCGGGCCCAAAGATCTTAAAAAATGGCTTACCTGAAGTGCCTGCCATATTGCAAGTTCAAATGTACCTCCTACTTCTGTCAGGTCCCCGATTGATGGCCACGCGTTTGGCCTCAAAAAATCTGAGACCTGACAGAGGTCCTTTTCTTTAAATTTTTCTTTTATATTTTTTTCCATCCCTGGAGTAAAATTAGGGTTACCTATTATAGGTATCAATGGCGATTTACTTGGTGTATATTTCTTATCTCCACATATTCTCGCTGAGATTTGCAATGTAGGGCCTATTATAGGATGTCTCTTGAGGTATCTGGGAAGAACCGCGTAACACCAAGGTGCTCTAGCCAAAGGTATCTGACTCACATACTGCTCTATATTTACCCAGCATTTAGACTCCCCATATCTACACCAATCTACCAACCTAGTTAAATGCATTGCTCTGTAGTATTTTATTATATCCGGGACTGCCATCCCTCCTACATTTTTCGGCATTCTCAGCAGTTCTTTTTTAATTCTGGCTTTTTTCCCTGCCCATATGAATTTCATGAACAGAGTGTTTACCTGTCGAAGGAAGGTCATTGGTATGGAGATTGGCAGTGCCTGAAACAAATACAATAACTTTGGCAAGATACACATTTTAACTATACTTCCTCTCCCAAACCAGGGGTGCATTCCATGTCTCCACTTTTCTAGCAGTCTTCGTATTTCATTGTACAATGGGGGAAAACGCATAGATATTTTTAATATCTGATGATATATATGTGCCTAGATATTTTAATACCTTCCCCCATTTAAACCTAAAATTCTGTTTAATTATATCCCCCATAGGTTCTGGTATCGCCACCTTCATTGCTTCAGATTTTGTGTTGTTTATTTTCAAATGAGATATTCTACCATATTCCTCCATTTCTCTTACGAGATTAGGGAGTGATACATGGGGATTGGTCACTGAAAAAAGCAGGTCGTCCGCATATGCTGCTACTTTATGTGTCTGATCTCCCATCTGAATTCCCTGAATGTCTACATTTTGTCGAATCCTATTTAATAGGGGCTCTAGTGTAAGGGCAAACAACAAGGGTGATAGGGGGCATCCCTGTCTTGTTCCATTTGTAATTTTAAAAAGGGGTGATATTACTCCGTTAACCCTTACTGAGGCACGTGGGCATGTATATACACTCATAATCCATCTGACCATCTGTTCACCTATTCCCACCTGTCTCAGTACTTCCTCCAAAAAATGCCAGCTCACCCTATCGAACGCTTTTTCTGCGTCGGTGTTCAAAAACACACAGGGGATTTTTTTTTCTCCAACATAATGCACCAGGTTAAGTATTTTAGTCGTATTGTCTTTAGCTTCCCTTCCTGGGATAAATCCCACTTGGTCCATATCTACTAACTCTGCTATCCATGGTTGAAGCCGAGACGCTATTATCTTGGAGAAAAGTTTAAGGTCTGCGTTTAACAATGAAATAGGCCTATAACTGCCACATTCGGCCGGATCCTTCCCCTCTTTAGGAATGACAGTAATATGGGCCAGAAGTGCCTCCGGGGGGGGATACCGCCGTGCTTCCGATTGCATTAAAAAACTTTGCCATCTGTCTGTTTAATATCATGGAAAATTCCCTATAATAACTTACTGAGAATCCGTCTGGGCCGAGAGATTTCCCTAACTTCACTTTCTTTAAAGTTTCCCCTACTTCTTCCACAGATATAGGACTCTCTAACTTCTTTCGGACTGAAGATGTCAGTCTAGGTATGCCTGCCACAGATAAATATTCCTCTATCTCCAGCTGTTTGTCCCCTACTGTTGGTAAATTGTATAACGCCGAGTAATATTCCCCGAATGTCTGGGCTATCTCTCTGGGTTTTTTTTTAAGCTGTCCTTCTTTCCCTTTAATCTGTGGAACATATACCGACCTATTCTTTTCCTTGAGTTTCCCTGCAAGTAATTTACTGCACTTATCCCCCAGCTATTAATTGTTTATTTACATTTTTTTTCATTTTTACACTTTCTCAAATTTTTTGGGATCAATTGTATTCCTGTAGCGCCCCCTTACTTTCAGTATGGGCACTACGCTAAAGTTAGTGGGGAATGGGAGAGTTATTTGCTCCCATTCACAATTTTCTAAATTATGGGCTGCTGTCATCCCTGAACTGTCCTGTAGGTTAGTCTGTGTTCCAGGGGTGTTGATTCCACCCCTGGGCGACAGGTGGCGCTAAAGGGGTTCTGGCAGAGCCACTTTTCCCCAGCAGCCAATTAGAGGAGTTTTCCCTCGCAGGGCATGCTGGGGAGGGGTATATCTGTGACAGACGCCATCTTTATTGGTTCTTCCCGCGGGTTCCAGGTGCGGCATCCACCTTTAGGGTGCACGCCTCCAACGGACCCTGGCGATGGCCTTCCAGGCCGGGGTCGCATGCTACGCGGAGCTCCATATTGCAGAGAGGGGCCCCAGCGACTTACTGGGTCCCCCACTTTACTGAGAAGATCCCAGGCTGGGTGCCGCTTGATTGGGGGGGTTGGCTTGAGGGGAACCCGGAGGCAGGTTGTCCAACAGAGCTTGAATGAACCATCGGGGATCTGGTGACTGGAATGCTGACAGGTACTCTTTGCTGTCATCCGGTGACTTATGTTCAATCTACATTCGTCCATTTGGCTGATTCAAGTAATAGGCCTGTGGCAGAGGCCCTAGAGCCGGGTCTGTGGCAGAGGCCTGTTCCTCCCAGCAACACTAAGTGACACTTCGGCTGCCAGGCTTGTGGCAGAAGTCTGTCCGGGGGCACTTCACCCACTCTGGCTAGAGTGGCGACGAGCGGTCACTACTATTGCTGTGCTGCTGAGAGCGGGATTGCTCTTTCCGTCTCTATATCCAGGCCCGATACCGCAAGTTCTCTATCGCTTCATCAACCTTTCCTTCCTACTGCATGTTGATGTTGGCCATGTTGGGCCTGAAATAAAGCATTGAAAACTTTCCTTCATGTACTGGACATTCGCTCACTACTTATCAGCTACACCCCTAGAGAACACTGGGGTAATTTAATATGCCGATCCCAACAACAAACCAGCGGCTCCTCCGGGGGTAGCGCTACATTCCTATTACAGGGAATCAGGGCCATCTTTAATATGGTTTGGGCCCTGGGCAAAAAAATTTTTGGGCCCCCCTCCAGCTTATTTTGGGCCTGGCTGGTTCACATGTATGTTTTGGCGGCCCTCATTTGTGCAGAGACAGCAGCCCATGATTTGATTGGGCTGCCATGCCTTTGTTTCCTGCAGAAAAAAGGTGCATTCGGCATTTTAAAAATACAGTTGCCTTGAAATCCATTCTGCTTTTGCACCATGCTACTTACCTGCAGTTCTTGCACACACAAACGCACTGTGTTTTTAAAAGCGTGACCTAAACGTCTAAAAATGCAGCAAGTTTGACAGTGCGGGAACTGTAGATAAGTCACAGCAGACAGCAGAATGGACAGACAGTGCTGTATTTCAGTGCTTGATGGGCATAGGTGTGCCGTGTGAGCAGCCTATTACATGAGGCATGCACTTTTCTTTGCAGGAAATGCAGGCATGGCGGCCCATTCAAATGAATGGGCTGCTGTGCCTGCGCAAATGTGGGCCGCCAAAACACATACATGTGAACCAGCCAGGCCCAAAATAAGCCCATCAAGCAGTTAAATACAGACAGTAATGCCATGTGCTCTGAGGCCTTACTCAGCCTGGACTGCAGGTCTGGTCTGTGATTTAAAGAGTTCCTCTATTTTACACATGGCATGGCATGGGGTCCCATGGTGCTAAAGCAGAATGGACAGACGGTGCTGTGACCCCCATGCCATGCCATGTGTAAAATAGAGGAACTTTTTAAAACACTGACCAGATCTGCAGTGAATCAAATATTATAAAGACTTTGGGCACACAGAAAACTTCTATTTACAATATAGATTAGCAAACAGTGACATACCTTGAGGAGCAGGACATGAAGAAGTCAGCCTCGGGAAGAGCAAACTGGGGATGTTATAAAATCACATTCTGATTCACTTTTATATACAAGCAGCACCCAGTGGCAGGAAGGGAGAAGTGCACGTCTAAAGGGAAGCCAGGGGTGCTGTACATTTTAAAACACTGGGAAGGGAAGCAGTACTGTCACTGGCTGTGTGCCGCTGATGATTTTCAGCCTGATTTGTGGGCAGCACAGGGGCTTAACGGGCGGCAGGGCCGCCATCAGGAATTATGTGGCCACTTACACAGCTTCAGGTATTGGCCCCCTGGAGCAGAGAACCGGGATGGGGGGGTGCTGCCACCTGAAATTGAGAAGCGGGGGGGGGGGGGCTGCCGCGAATTTAGAAGCGGGGGGCCCTTTACAAAAAAAGAAATAAAGAAAGAAATAAAGAAAAATATATATAAAAAAAGGGGTGTAGCCATCCGGGGCCCTGGAGACCTCTGGGCCCTTTAATAAAAAGAAAAAAAGAAATAAAAAATATATATAAAAAATATATTTTAAAAAGGGGGTTGCCATCTGGGGCCCTGGGGACCTCTGGGCCCTTTAATATTTTTTTTTTAATAAAAATAAATTACAAAAAAAAGGGGGTTGCCATCCGGGACCTCTGGGCCCTTTAATAAAAAAATATATATAAAAAAGAAACATTTATAAAAAAAAAGGGGGTTGCCATCCAGGGCCCTGGGGACCTCTGGGCCCTTCAATAAAAAAAAATATATATATATAAACAAAAATAAAAAAATAAACATTTATAAAAAAAAATAAAGGGTGTTTGCCACATGGGGCCCTGGGGACCTCTGAGCCCTTTAATAAAATATATATATTTTTTTTTAAAGGGGGTTGCTTTGGGCCCCCAACAGTGACAGGGCCCAGGGCACCTGCTCCATTTGCCCTGCGGTAAAGACGGCCCTGCAGGGAATGTAAACATCCCTTGTAATAGTAATAGTGCGTGACAGGTCCTCTTTATGGAGATATAATAGAAAGTCCTTTGCACTACTAAATAGAAGTAGTAGAAATGTGTATAGAACAAATAGTGATAATAAACAAATCAAAACCAGCTGCAAAACCGAATAGTGTTCACAATACACAAATGCGCAGTGATGAATTATCACAAAAAATACAAATATGTGACAAAGATGAATAAGTTGAATAAAGTATCCAAGTAATTCATGTCTAGTCTGTGTGATTATCCATGTTCAGACCGTCGCAAATAAAAGTTCATTACATCCGGCTTGTTGTGCGCTCTCAGAACTCTCACCTCAAGAAAGTCAATAAACGGCATCAACTAGTATAGGAACCTTCAACCCTCATAGGATTCCGTCCCGCAATCTTTACTGGGATCTTCACGTCTTTATATGACCGGCCCCCGGTCACCACACATCCCAATTCCAGATAACAGGTAAGCACAGCGGCCCAGAATCTAATAACTCCAGCAAGGACATGAATTTTGTATATAACATGTGTCAATTAGTCCAGGGGTTCCGCTCAATACATTTTCACAGATGTCTCCTTTCTCAACATGTTTCACATATCCAGCTTCATCAGGAGAAAAAGGAGAAGGAAATTCAAACTTCAGTTCTGGATTGTAACATACAGTTTCTTCTCATGCATGGGATAGATCCAGTTCACCTTCTTAATGATAACCCCGGGGTCTGACTGTTAGCCACGCATTCTGCCATACCAGATCCTTATCCCAGCATGCAGCCTGGCAGGCCAGGAAAGGAGGAGGGACGAGCAAGCCCCACCCCCCTCCTGAACCATGACAGGCCTCATGCCCTCAACATGGGAGGGTGCTTTGGGGCAGGGGAAACCTGTTTTAACCACATCTAAGGGTCTAGTATGGATTTGGGGAGGGACCCCACGCTTTTTTTATTTTACATTTTGGCATGGGGTTCCCCTTAAAATCCAAACCTGACCCAAAAGGGCCTGGTATGTATTGGTGGGGACCTCTGCGCCATTTTTTTTGCAGGTGTTCTGTCGAGAAATGCCCGCCCGGATCTGCACATGCGCATCGCTTGCGCAGTATGGAGCCGCCGAAAGCCTCCGAACATCGGAATTTACGATCAGTTGTAGACGGCGCCTGCGCACAATAGCCGACATTGTGCCACACGCTCCCGATGCTCGTGCAAGCCTGCAAGGGGTGGATTTCTATATCTCTGCTATTCTTCCTACACGTGTTTGCGGGGCGTGTTTAGCAGAGATATATTTGTTTAGGAGATGTGTTTGAGTTTCGTAAAAAAAATTCTGCCCCCTACTTAGCAGCTCTGCCCATCATTACAAAATACTCCCCCTTCTGTAGGCATCTGCCCCTCACACGCACCCATCATGAAGAAATACGCCCCTTGCAGACTTGCATGAGCATCGGGAGCGTGTGGCACAATGTCGGCTTTTGTACGCAGGCGCCGTCTACAGCTGATCGCAAATTCCAATGTTCAGCGTTTTTTCGGCGGCTCCGTACTGCGCATGCCCTGTTCTAGGTGGGCAGTTCTCGACAGCGGGCATTTCTCAAATGGACACTGGCAATGTTTTATTTTTACGTTCATCTGTCAGTGGGGGGGGGGGGGCACTAACAGCTGATAAGTCATACGTAGTTAGGGACGTGGTGGTCGGCTTCCCTGCCCGCTTCTTAACGACCAGCTAATGTTGAAGACGCCGGTGGTCGCCGGCTCCTAAAATTCACATCTGAACCGCATCTAAAATCGCAGCTGAACCGCTAAACAGCTGCTTAGGAGATTTGGAGTGAAAACGGAGAGGAAATTCGCACCCGACATGTGTGATCTTATCCTAAGTGATTGTACTGACTGGAGGTGTCAGGAGGAAGATTGCTTACAGATAATGTGTTGGTGGTGGAAGATTAGATATCAGTGTGTGTATGTTGTTGTTTATTGGACACTACCAGTGTCTGGATTGGGAAACTTTGGGGGTTTACAATAATTTATCAGTGTGCTGGGTGATTTTGGAGAAATGTAACAGACTGCGATACATTGTGCCTCCTCCACCCATATACCCCATGAGACCCATCCTCCACCCTCCCCCACCCATATACCCCATGAGACCCATCTTCCACCCCCCCCATATACCTCATGAGACCCATCCTCCACCCTCCCCCACCCATATACCCCATGAGACCCATCCTCCACCCTCCCCCACCCATATACTCCATGAGACCCATCCGTGATTCTTGACACCCAGTTATTTCCTTCCGTACTTCTCGCCATTCCTTTTCTATGGAAAGCCCCCATGAGCAGGTCCTCCTAATTCTGATGATAATACGAGTTTTTTTAAGCATTTATTTTATTCATGTCGTTTATCGACAATCCAAGTTAAGAAAGAAAACATTAAAGTTTTTTTCCTTTGAATTAATTATGAGTTTAAATATAATCAGGGGGGCGTGTCTTATTCTGATATGACAAGGATTCTGAATAAGTAAACAGAGATCTGAGCTCAGCCTCACCCTGTGTAGGAGGATCTCACCCCTCCCCCATCCACATTCCTCTCCGGTGTCAGAGACTTTGAGTTTTGTTTCTCTTCTGCTGTGAGCGATGGCGTCTGCTGATCTGAGAGCTGAGCTGAAATGTTCTGTCTGTCTGAACATTTATACCGATCCTGTAACCCTCAGATGTGGTCACAACTTCTGCCGGGTCTGTATTGATCGTGTGCTGGATACACAGGGGGGGTCTGGAGATTTCTTCTGTCCTGTATGCAGAAAAAGGTTCAGGAGTCGTCCTGCACTGCAGAGGAACATAACTCTACATAACATAGCAGAGACTTTCCTGTCTGCTCAGCCAGATCAAGAGGAGTCCGGGGTCTTCTGTACTTACTGTGTGGACTCTCCTGTGCCTGCTGTTAGATCCTGTCTACACTGTGAGGTTTCTCTGTGTGATAAACACCTGAGAGTCCACAAAAAGTCCCCAGAACACGTCTTATGTGACCCCACCTTGTCCATGGAGAGCAGGAAATGCTCCGTCCATAAGGAAGTTTTAAAGTATTTCTGCACCAAAGATAACGCCTGTATCTGTGTGACCTGCAGTTTGGCTGGAGAACATCGAGGACATCAGGTGGAGACACTGGATGAGGCTTCTGAGAAGAAGAAGGCGACACTGAGGAATGTTCTGCAGAAACATCTGACAAAGAGAGAGGAGACGGAGGAAAGAGTCCAGAGTCTGCAGGAACACAGGAGGAAAGTAGAAGAAGAAGCAGCTGGTGACACCGAGAGAGTCACTGTCCTGTTTAGAGATCTCAGGAGACGTCTGGAAGATCTGGAGAAGAGAGTCCTGAGGGAAATCTCCGAGCGGGCAGAGCGGATCTCCATCTCCATCCGGGATCTGGAAATAAAGAAGGAGGAGCTGTCCAGGAAGATGCGTCACATTGAGGAGCTGTGTAACATGACGGATCCACTGACTGTCTTACAGGAATCAGACACAGGTGACTTGTGTGATACTGAGGATGGAGATAATGAGGACAGAGAGAGACATGAGGAGCTCCTCCATGATGGAGGGGGTCTGGGTGTGGCGGGGGTCTTACACACAGGTTTATCTGATATAATAACAGAGGTAAATGTATACTTCTATATAGAGGGAGCTGCAGACATATCACTGGATGGAAACACAGCTAGTAATTATCTACAGATATCAGATGACAGGAAAACTGTATCCGAGTCAGATAGAGACCAGAATTACCCAGAAACACCAGAGAGATTCCAGATTTATCCTCAGGTGATGAGCAGTCAGAGTTTCTCCTCAGGGAGACATTACTGGGATGTGGATGTCGGGGGGTCAGAGAGATGGACAGTCGGGATGTGTTACCCCAGTATAGAGAGGAGAGAGTGGGAGGAGTCATTGATTGGAGATAATAAGAAGTCCTGGGGATTGGTCAGGACTGGTGATCAGTATTCTGTGACACATGACAGTAAAGTGACCCCCTTACCCACCAATGTCTCCAGAAGAGTCAGGATAGATCTGGATTATGAGGCCGGGCGGATCTCCTTTTATGATCTGTGTGACCCGATCCGACACCTCCACACCTTCACCACCACCTTCACTGAGCCCCTCCATGCTGGGTTATGTGTATGGAAAGGTTGTATAAAGATATGTGGGGGGAGGGGGAGATGAGACATCACAGGGACAGTCAGTAGGATTGGTTGATTGTTCAGCCAATGATTGGAGGAAGTGGTGACTCCTGGGAGAAGTATGAGGGCTGCCATTGCTGGCCTTCTTCTGAAAATGCTAGTTCCCTGGCTTTGTACTTGTGCCGGGTCAAACACTGGGACAGTATCAAATCCAAAGCATAGACATGACAGCCAGGGAACTAGCATTCTCAAATGGAGAGTTTAGCAATGGCAGCCCCCATAATTCTCTCATGACAGACGTCCTTTTATCCCTTGCTGACCATCATCTGTATATATACAGCCAGTCAACAAGAGGTTATACCAAGGTCATGGCCACAGAAACCGGAGATCGATCGGCTGTTTTGTAAAAGTAATCTGGGTGGCTTTACAATGTCCAATCACTTTTACACAGTGAAAGACCATCCCCCCCTCCCGTCACTTCCTGCAGAGCTACCCCCCGGCTCTCCCAGTCCTCCCGGGAGCCCAGGACTGTGGTAAGTGTCCAGGATGGGATCACACTGAGGAGATGGAGGAACATCAGTTCTGCGATCTCCTCTGGGATGAATGAATCCAGAAGTGATAACGATTTTGGGGCTGAAATGATTAATAAATAAAACCGATAATGAAAATCGTTGTCGTTGATTTTCATTATCGATTCGTTGGTCTGCACGCACCTTCCTCCCTGCCTATCAGTCCTGCCTCCGTCCGAGTGTTACACAATCCCCTGTGTACAAGCCGCTTCCTCATAGTGTCGCTCATGTGACCGGGCACGTCTGCCTCTCTCCTCCTCGCTGACATCAGCGGGGTATTCTCAGCTCCGCCCACTTTGCTGCCCCCAGGGAAGAGAGAGAGGAGAGAAGCAGTGGTGAGCGCCGAGCTGCAATAAGGTAGTGGCAAAACATTCATACAATGGCAAAACATTGCTTTTTTTGGGGGGGAGGAATAGTGCCCCATTATTGGTGTTGGGGGGAGGAATAGGGCCCCATCATTGGTGTTCTGGGGGTGAATAGTGTTCCGTGTTTGATGTTTTGGGGAGGAATAGTTCCCCACCATTGCTGTTCCTGGGGGGGTTGTACTATAAACCCCATCATGACAGGATACCTGTATATGATCTGTGTATATCGGTGTAACACTCTGTGTTTTTTTCATTACTATTTTAAATAAACAAAAAAATAGCATATTACATTTATTTTATGATTTTCGGCCAACAAATTGATTATGAAAATAATCGTTAGTTGCAGCCCTAAATGATTTCATCACTTCCAGTTTCAGAGCTTCTCTTCTGCCCTCTGGAGGTCAGGAGAGACATTGCAGGGTGTAATAGACCATAAAGAGGACCTGTCACCTGCCAAAAGCTATCACAAGGGGGCTCTCCGGTGCCGGTTATTTTAGTCCTCATTTTCTATGAATGTCGGCAGTTTTCAGTCCTGGAAATCCACGTCTCCTTCATACAGGAGAGAATTCTGGGAAATCTCTGGCAGAAAACATGATGAGGAATGAGTCTGCCCAATCTCCTGTTATATGATAATAGCAGACCATTAGCTGGGACTCTCCCTGGCTTGTCTTATGTTATCTCCGCTTTATCACATAATGATGATACAAAAGTCTACATTGTAATGTAAAGTGATGTTTTATTATATTATGGGGGAGGGGGATGGGGGTGTAATATAGAGATATAGGGGGATACTGGAATGTTCTTGGGGGTTTCTTGTAACAGAAAAAAAGACAAAAAAAATTGAAATAAATAAAAACTTTCTTAATTTCTGTTATAAAATTTTGCAAATAAATAATCTTTTTACATTTACGGTCAAAATGTATTCGGCTCCATTTCTTTGGTAAAAAGATCAGAATTCTTGTATATTATGTAGTCTGTGTCAGGCTGGGGTCACACCTAATACCGATGCGGCTCTCAGCAGGGGTCCTGTGTGGCCCCGTTCCCCGTTCTAGGTTCCGATTTCACCCCAAATTTTTGTCTGAATTCGGACCTGAAACGGCCCAAAAGACGCACAGGACCCCCCCTGTGCAAATTTCCCCCGGAGCCACAGTGGGAATATGTGAAGCGGCTCCATAGAGAGCCGGTCAAAATCTCCTGCTATTGCGAATTGGATGCAGGGAACCCACATCCAACTCACAAGCCCAGCCTGAAAGTTAAAGAGTCTACAGACTATGGGATATATACGAGCAGAGGCGTATCTAGTGAAAATGGTGCCTATGGCAAGCACTGAAACTGCGCCCCTGTCAAAACATTTTAAGTGTACAGGGCGGTGTTTTCACTGCGAGAAATGCACACAGATATTCAGGACATCCACAGGCAAGCAGACCAATTCATATCAATTGGGATCCAGCAGCTGCATGAACACAGCCCCTGCTTTCACCTTGATATGTGTTTGGGTGCCGGAAGTAAAAGGCCCCGAGCACAGACAGTGTGCATTCAAGGACACGCACCCGCACCCAAATGGATGTCATATTGGGAAAAATAACCCTCCCTTCCCCCATCCAACAACTCTAGTTCTACATGAAAGTATGAAGGAGACCTGCCCCCGCCCCAGGGAAGGTGCCCTCCATGACGGGTACCTGAGCAGGGTTTGGAGATCTCAAAGAGCACAGCGCCAGTCTCCAGGTCCCGGGTCTTGAAGCAAGTGAAGTCAATGCTGAACACATTCTCCTCAGGTCTGCACAGATAATCTGATGACAGAAGACGAGGGCTGCAACTAACCATTATTTTCAGAATCAATTAGTTGGCCGATTATTGTTTCCATTAATCAGATAATAGCCTTAAAAAAAATAATTGCATTTTTAAATTTTTTATGCCAATTGGTTGTTGGGTAGATTACAAAACACAAATTGCCGCAAAAACACATTCCATGCTTTTCTGCAGCTTCTCCATTGAAGTATATTGACCAAAAAAAAAAAAAAAATAGCACCGTTTTGCGTTAAAAAGTCCCCGCCCCTTTCCAAATACGCAGCAGCTGAAAAAAATTCCCGGATGTGAACTAGGGTTGCCACCTTTTCTTCAAGCCAAACCCGAACACTTTCGCGGCACACGGCAATTCTTTTGTAGAACACGCTATAGGATTATAAAATACCTGGGACACCTTTTGGTTTACTCAAAGAGAGGTGTGCTACAGTGAACAGTGGCTGTGGCCAAATTGCATTAACAGTGGGGGGACTTAAAGGGGCCATGGCTAAATAAAACAAAAGCATTAGTAGTGTTACCATAAAATATGATTCGATTAATAAAAGAAATGTCAGTAAAAATATGAAACTAGCCTACCTTAAAAATGGACACTGTTAGCCAGTGGGGCAGTGGACGGTGTCAGTGGGGCAGTGGATGGTGGTAGTGGACGGTGTCAGTGGGGCAGTGGACGGTGGCAGTAGAGCAGTGGACGGTGTCAGTGGGGTAGTGGACGGTGTCAGTGGGGTAGTGGACGGTGTCAGTGGGGCAGTGGACGGTGTCAGTGGGGCAGAGGACGGTGTCAGTAGAGAAGTGGACGGTGTCAGTAGAACAGAGGACGGTGTCAGTAGAACAGTGGACGGTGTCAGTAGGGCAGTGGATGGTGTCAGTAGGGCAGTGGACGGTGTCAGTGGGGCAGTGGACGGTGTCAGTGGGGCAGAGGACGGTGTCGGTGGGGCAGTGGACGGTGTCAGTAGGGCAGTGGACGGTGTTAGTGGGGCAGTGGACGGTGTCAGTGGGGCAGTGGACGGTGTCAGTAGGGCAGTGGACGGTGTTAGTGGGGCAGTGGACGGTGTCAGTGGGGCAGTGGACGGTGTTAGTGGGGCAGTGGACGGTGTCAGTGGGGTAGTGGTTGTGTCAGTGGGGCAGAGGATGGTGTCAGTGGGGCAGAGGACGGTGTCAGTAGAGAAGTGGACGGTGTCAGTAGAACAGAGGACGGTGTCAGTAGAACAGAGGACGGTGTCAGTAGGGCAGTGGACGGTGTCAGTGGGGCAGTGGACGGTGTCAGTGGGGCAGTGGACGGTGTCAGTGGGGCAGTGGACGGTGTCAGTGGGGCAGAGGACGGTGTCAGTGGGGCAGTGGACGGTGTCAGTGGGGCAGTGGACGGTGTCAGTGGGGCAGAGGATGGTGTCAGTGGGGCAGTGGACGGTGTCAGTAGAGCAGTGGACGGTGTCAGTGGGTCAGAGGACGGTGTCAGTGGGGCAGTGGACGGTGTCAGTGGGGCAGTGGACGGTGTCAGTAGGGCAGTGGACGGTGTCACCCGGTGAGAACTACCTATATGAATGAATGAATGAAAAACTTATAAAGCGCGGCGCATGCGAACTGAATCGCTTCTGGGCGCTAGTTGTTCGTGTCTCATGACATCAAAAGAGCAGAGTTTTGATCCGTCTTCTGAAAGTCAGATGGTTTTCCTCCAACCGAATGCTGGTTGGTAAAGCATTCCATAGTCTAGGACCCTGAAAAGCAAACCTTCTTTCTCCTTTGGACTTGTATTTGGTTTTTGGTACCCTGACCAGATTTTGGTCGGTGGATCGCAGAACGCGATTCGAATTGTGAGGTTCTATCTTGTCACAAAGATATTGCGGAGCCTTCCTATGGATGCACTTATGTGTCAGGCAGAGTGCTTTAAATGCAATTCTGTCTTTTACTGGCAGCCAGTGAAGGGTTCTCAACGAAGGTGAGATTGATTCCCATTTTTTTTCCCAGTCACCAGTCTGGCGGCCGTATTCTGAACGACTTGCAGACGGGAGATTTGGTACTTTGGGAGTCCGAGGTACAGGGCGTTAGCATAGTCCAGTCTGGAATTTACGATTGTTCCCACCACGACTGCTACGTCTTCTTTGGGGATAAATGGAATCAGTCTGCGTAGTAGGCGCAACAGATGGTGCGCTCCGCTGACTACTGACCCTATTTGTGCGTCCATTGTCATGAAGGTGTCGAAGATGACCCCGAGACTTTTGACTTTGGAGCTAGGGTTGATGATTTGGCCCAGAATGGGCGGGGGTGTCCAGGTTGTTGCCAGTTGACTCTTTCGGCTGGCGTGAAACATAAGGAGTTCTGTTTTTGAACTGTTGAGTTTAAGATAACTCTTAGTCATCCAGTTTTCTATCAAAGAGAGACATTTCTCTAAACTGAGATGATGATCCTTTTTGTTGCAGATGCGAAAATACAGTTGCGTATCGTCTGCATAAGAGTGATAGAGTAGTTCTTGGCTGCTGATAATATCAAAGAGAGGGCGAAGATAGATGTTGAAAAGCACCGGTGACAGGGGGGATCCTTGGGGGACTCCACATGACACTGTGCGCTTTTCCGACGTGAAACAACCCAATTTAACTGTTTGTGATCGGTTTTCAAGAAAGGAAGAAAACCATGGTAAATCACCTTCTGCGATTTCTGCTACTTTGGCTAATCGCATCAGTAACAGTTTGTGGTCTACCGTGTCAAAGGCTGCGCTTAGGTCCAGCAGAACCAGGAGACAAGATTCTCCTTCGTCTGCGGCCTCGAGGGCATCGTCCCATATTTTGAGTAAGGCCGTTTCTGTCCCGTGTCTGGGACGGAAGCCTGATTGTAATGGATCCAGTAGATTGTGGGTATCTAGATGCTGTTGCAGCTGTTGTACCACTACTTTCTCCATTATCTTGGAGAGAACATTTAGGCCTGTTATGGGACGGCGGTGAGTTGGGTCCTTGGGATCCAGGTTAGGTTTTTTCAAGATGGGCTGGATTGTGCCCTCTTTCAACAGGGATGGCACTGTGCCTTCCTTAAATGACTGGTTTATAAGCTGTGTGATGGGTGGTGCCAGGATGTCGGCACATTCCTTCAGCAGTTTGGTGGGGATGATATCATTGGGCGATGTGCTGTTCCGCAAAGCACCAATGATGTTTTTTGTGGTATCGATGGAGATCGGTTCCAGAGTGAACTTTGTTGATTGTAGAGCGTTTCTGTGGGTGTTTTGTGGTTGATTGACGGTGGGGTTGAGGGGGGTATTGTTTTGCATGATGCTTTCCCGGATTCTTTCAATTTTGTTGATGAAGAAATCCGATAGTTCATTGCAGAACTCTTGGGTGTCTGAGTTGGGGACTTCAAGACATCCTGGATTCATGGTCTGGGTGACCATCTTGAAGAGTTCGCGGGGGCGGTTTAGGGCGCTGTTAATCGCCATAGAAAAATGGTGTTTCTTGGCTTTGAAGATTTCTTTATGATATCGTGTTGTTATTGCCTTGTAGATGATGAGGTTATCCTCTGCAGGACTTCTTTTCCAGGCGGCTTCCGCCCTTCTGCGCTCTTGCTTCAGAAGCGACAGCTGGTTGTTGAACCAGCTGGACTTTCTTTTTCGGATGCAGGCTTTGCGTTTCGGTGCTACTAAATCGGCTGACTGTAGCAGGGCTGCGTTTATGGCATCCAGTGTATCTGTGGCTGTTTGATGTGGATGGATTGTTTTGATTCTGTTTCCCAAGGTAGATTTGAAGAGTTCAGAATGGAGCTTCTTCTGAGATCTAGCCCAGTGTATTGTCACCGGCTTGGGTGCTTTTATCACTGGGGGAATTTTGGAGATTATGAAATTAATTGCATGGTGGTCTGTCCATGGCAATGGTTCATTTTCTAAAATGCTTATTTTCAGATTTTGTCTGAAAATTAGGTCGAGTGTGTGACCTGAAGCATGTGTTGGCCCGCATATAAGTTGCTGTAGCCCTAATCCCTCCAGGTGATCAATGCAGGCGTCCGCAATGGGATCCTGTGCGGAGTTGGCCCACAGATTAAAGTCCCCGAGCAGCAAAAGGTGTTTGCTGTTAAGGGTATAAGTGGATATAAACTCCGTTAATGATGGCAAAAACTGCGATTTTGGCCCAGGTGGCCTATAGCAGAGGAGAATGTGAACAGTCTCCTGGGGGGAAGTTTGAAGTTGAAGAGTAAGGGTTTCCATGAATGGAAGAGGATTTTGAAGGGCCGGCTTAGTGATTGTAATGCGATTCTTGTGGATCACCGCCAGGCCTCCTCCTCTTTGCCCTATTCTGTTTTCCGTTATAATGCGATAGTTTTCTGGCACCAATTCTCCGAGAATGGTGTTGCAGTCGTCTGAGAGCCAGCTTTCTGTAATAAAGAGGCAGTCTAGATCGTTTTGTAGTAAGAAATCGTGGATTTCTAATCGGTGTTTTACTGCCGATCTTGTGTTGATCAAAGCACATGATATGTGCTCGAGCTGGGTTAAATGGTTAAAATTTTTGATGGTCGATCGTCGATCGAATCTCAAAAGTTGCTCTATTTTTAAGGCCTTTTTGGTGACGGCTGGTAATGCTGTTGCGAATTGTCTCAGACCCCGAATAGAGTCCGCAGAGTATCGCAGATTAGCCATTGTCGCCAGTCACATTGTCGTCAGTCTTTCCTAATTGCGGCGGCCGCGAATGAGGCCTGGTCTGGCGCGGATGCGGGAAGACCCGCTAGACGCCGGACGTGATGGGTGGAAGACTGTCCAAGTGAGCCGTCACTCGTTGAGTCTTCTCTCCCAGATTGGTCCAGAGGAAGGCGAAAAACCCCAGGCGTGCTGTGCCAATTTGCAGCGATCGGGGGAAAAAATTCCTTCCTGACCCCTTAACGGCGATCAGTGCAACCCTGGATCAATTGGCTAGGGGGGTGTGGTGGACCCTGCCTGGCTGCACTATCCCTGGGGAGAGCCGACTCGTTTGAGAGCGTCCTGCTCTCACTATCCCTGGGGTGAGCAGACTAAGATGAGAGCGTCTGCTGCACCGCTGAATCTATATAGCAAGAGTTCCAACTTTATTAGCTGCAAGCTTGTTCTGGATCAGTGAATGAAAAAAATAATGAAGACTCCTGTCTTACCTCCTGTTTCAAACTCCTGGTTTTTAACTCGCACTTTTGATCAAAGAATGCACTTCTGATCAGAGTCCACATGTGAAGCCACCATCAACTGGGAGCCAGCTCCTCTGGGAGCTTGTACAGCCACTTTATACTTTATATGAATGGTTTATGGCGGGGGAGAGAACTGTATATATGGGGGGGGGGCTATATATATGGATGGTGTATGGAGGGGAGAACTTTATATATGGGGGGCTGTATATATGGGGGGAGAACTGTATATGTGGGGGGGGGAACTGTATATATGGGGGGGGCTGTATATATGGATGGTGTATGGGGGGAGAACTGTATATATGGGGTGGCTGTATATATGTATGGGGGGAGAACTGTATATATAGGGGGGGCTGTATATATGGATGGTGTATGAGGGGAGAACTGTATATATGGGGAGGGGGGAGAACTGTATATATGGATGGTGTATGGAGGGGAGAACTGTATATATGGGGGGGGGGGAGAACTGTATATATGGATGGTGTATGGGGGGGGGGGGAGAACTGTATATATGGATGGTGTATGGAGGGGAGAACTGTATATATGGATGGTGTATGGAGGGGAGAACTGTATATATGGATGGTGTATGGAGGGAAGAACTGTATATATGGATGGTGTATGGAGGGGAGAACTGTATATATGGGGGGGGGGAGAACTGTATATATGGATGGTGTATGGAGGGGAGAACTGTATATATGGATGGTGTATGGAGGGGAGAACTGTATATATGGATGGTGTATGGAGGGGAGAACTGTATATATGGATGGTGTATGGAGGGGAGAACTGTATATATGGGGGGGGGGGAGAACTGTATATATGGATGGTGTATGGAGGGGAGAACTGTATATATGGATGGTGTATGGAGGGGAGAACTGTATATATGGGGGGGGGGGGGAGAACTGTATATATGGATGTGTATGGGGGGAGAACTGTATATATGGGGGGGGAGAACTGTATATATGGATGGTGTATGGAGGGGAGAACTGTATATATGGATGGTGTATGGAGGGGAGAACTGTATATATGGATGGTGTATGGAGGGGAGAACTGTATATATGGATGGTGTATGGGGGGAGAACTGTATATATGGGGGGGGGGACTGTATATATGGATGTGTATGGGGGGAGAACTGTATATATGGGGGGGGGGGGGGGACTGTATATATGGATGTGTATGGGGGGAGAACTGTATATATGGATGTGTATGGGGGGAGAACTAGATGAATGGTATATGAGAGGGGGGTGGCAGAACTGTATATATGGGGGGAGAACTGTATATATGGGGGGGGGGACTGTATATATGGATGTGTATGGGGGGAGAACTAGATGGATGGATGGTATATGAGAGGGGGTGGCAGAACTGTATATATGGGGGGGAGAACTGTATATATGGGGGGCTGTATATATGGGGGGAGAACTGTATATATGGGGGGGAGAACTGTATATATGGGGGGGGACTGTATATATGGATGTGTATGGAGGGGAGAACTAGATGAATGGTATATGAGAGGGGGGTGGCAGAACTGTATATATGGGGGGAGAACTGTATATATGGGGGGGGACTGTATATATGGATGTGTATGGGGGGAGAACTATATGGATGGATGGTATATGAGAGGGGTTGGCAGAACTGTATATATGGGGGGAGGACTGTATATAGGGGGGTAGGACTGTATATATGGATGTGTATGGGGGGAGAACTGTATATATGGGGGGAGAACTGTATATATGTATGGTGTATGGGGGGAGAACTATATGGATGGATGGTATATGAGAGGGGGTGGCAGAACTGTATATATGGTGTATGGTGGGGGGGGGGGGAGTGGTGAGGACTGTATGTATAGTGTATGGTGGGGGGGGGAGTGGTGAGGACTGTATGTATAGTGTATGGGGGGGGGGGGAGTGGTGAGGACTGTATGTATAGTGTATGGTGGGGTGAGGGGGGGAGGGGAGAGTACTGACATACTAACTTGGCAAAAACTGACCTTACAAGCTGAGCTCCAGTCTCAGAATGATCTCTTCACACTTTCCTACAGAGCAGCAGGGAATAGGGAAGCTCCCGCCCTTCAACCCCACCTCCTTGTCCCTTCTGCAAGCCAACCAGAGGAGAGTACCCGGGAACATGGAGCCTCTGTGTCCCATCCATCTGCAGCACACAGAGCGGACAGAGGTGCGGTGACAGGGCGAGGGGGGGGGGGGGGGGGGGGGTGGTAAATAGAGAGGGGCTCGTAGTCAATTCAGGCAGTAGGAGAATAGGTCAGGCGGGACGAATCTGAAATGCACACGGCTGTGGCAGCAGAGACCCGGGCACATGTTTCAAAACCCGTACTGTCCGGGTGAAACCCGAACGGGTGGCAACCCTAATGTGAACGTGTCCCATAGGAAAACATGGAACTGAACTGTAGTGTGTTTCTGCAAAAAGCACCAAAACACAGAGGTGTGACCCAGGCCTGAGATGTTTAGTAACATAATGGGGGGTAAAAAAAACAAAAATAAGTACAAAAAGAGCAAATAATCGCTACTGTAAGGGGTTCATTTTGTTACTGTGGGACAGTGAAAGTGATATTTACAGGAGCCATTTGCTTTTTTGTACTATAAAGGGGTAATTTTAGTTTTTTTAACCCCATTATGTTACTGGCCGATTAATCGATTATGAAAATTGTAATCGATTAATTTCATAATCGATTAGATGTTTCGGCCCTACAAGTGACGTTAATGACACACAGCGCCTAGCACAGGCCGGTGACAGGTCTCCTGACAGTAAGAGCGTTCTATTACACTGCCAGCGCCTGAAAAACGCTGGTAAAGCGCTGATAAAACTCACAGCACTTTACCGGCATTTTCCGAACCCTAGCAGGGCGCTTTTACCCCCCACTAGTGGCTGAATAAAGGGTTAAAAGCATCGCCTGCCAAGGCGTTTTGCAGGCGCTTCCCTTTGATTTCAATGGGAAGGGGCACTTTAGGAGCCGTGTATTCACCGCACCAAAAGCGCTGCAAAGAAGCGGCTCGCAGGACTTTTTTTGACACCCTGCCAGCGCAGCGCCTCGGTGTGAAAGCACTCGGGCCTTCACATTGGGATTGCAGATGCGGCTTCTTTCAGGTGCTATTTTTAGCGCTAAAGCGCCTGAAAAACGCCCAGTGTGAAAGGGGTGTAACTTATTCTCTGTGATCCGGCTCAGGCCTAGGACATGCTTCCGGTCTCGGCTCCTTCAGGCCTAACAACTCCTGTTTGATTGACCGCAGCCACCCCCGGAGGCTCCCCATCACCCCCCCTCCCTCCCATGCATGCGCCTTTCTCACCGTCACACAAGGACTGCCATCAGCAGGGTCACAACAAAGCTGCCAGTGGGTCCCTCTGGAATCACTCCCATCGCTAGTGACCAACATTCTGTAGTATTCTGAGAGGAGGAAATTCCACAGAGGTAGGTGAGAAGGTTCTGTGCCACTGAACCTTTGTCACCTAGCAACAGAGTCTCCCACCTGACATGAGCCTGAGAGGAAGGGGCTTCTCTGAGAAATGATACTGTGAGGAAACAGGAATCATTCATACAGACTGTGAGGTAGAATGGAAGCTCTGACCCTATCACTGCCTACCTGAGTCTCTGTCCCTCTCTGTCCTCCTCAGTTCAGGACCTCCAGGATTCTGCTAGGAGACAAGTTCCAGCGGGGCTATGGCTCGGTCAGTCATATCTGTGGGGGGGTCTATGGCTGGCTCAGTCATATCTGTGGGGGGGTCTACTGGCTGGGTCAGTCATATTCTGTGGGGGGGGTCTATGGCCTGGGGTCAGTCATATCTGTTGGGGGGTCTATGGCTGGGTCAGTCATATCTGTGGGGGGTCTATGGCTGGGTCAGTCACTGATCTATCTTGGGGGGGTCTATGCGCATGGGTCAGTCATATCTGTGGGGGGTCTATGCTGGGTCAGTCCATTATCCTGTGGGGGGGTCTATGGCTGGGTCCAGTCATATCTGTGGGGGGGGTCAATGGCTGGGTCAGTCATCATCTGTGGGGGGGTCTATGGCTGGGTCAGTCATATCTGTGGGGGGGTCTATGGCTGGGTCAGTCATATCTGTGGGGGGTCTATGGCTGGGTCAGTCATATCTGTGGGGGGGTCTATGGCTGGGTCAGTCATATCTGTGGGGGGGTCTATGGCTGGGTCAGTCATATCTGTGGGGGGGGCTATGGCTGGGTCAGTCATATCTGTGGGGGGTCTATGGCTGGGTCAGTCATATCTGTGGGGGGGTCTATGGCTGGGTCAGTCATATCTGTGGGGGGGTCTATGGCTGGTCAGTCATATCTGTGGGGGGGGGTCTATGGCTGGCTCAGTCATATCTGTGGGGGGGTCTATGGCTGGGTCAGTCATATCAGTGGGGGGTCTATGGCTGGGTCAGTCATATCTGTGGGGGGGTCTATGGCTGGGTCAGTCATATCTGTGGGGGGGTCTATGGCTGGGTCAGTCATATCTGTGGGGGGGGGTCTATGGCTGGGTCAGTCATATCTGTGGGGGGGGGTCTATGGCTGGGTCAGTCATATCTGTGGGGGGGTCTATGGCTGGGTCAGTCATATCTGTGGGGGGGTCTATGGCTGGGTCAGTCATATCTGTGGGGGGGTCTATGGCTGGGTCAGTCATATCTGTGGGGGGTCTATGGCTGGGTCAGTCATATCTGTGGGGGGGTCTATGGCTGGGTCAGTCATATCTGGGGGGGGGGGTTATGGCTGGGTCAGTCATATCTGTGGGGGGGTCTATGGCTGGGTCAGTCATATCTGTGGGGGGGCTATGGCTGGGTCAGTCATATCTGTGGGGGGGTCTATGGCTGGGTCAGTCATATCTGTGGGGGGGTCTATGGCTGGGTCAGTCATATCTGTGGGGGGGTCTATGGCTGGGTCAGTCATATCTGTGGGGGGGGGTCTATGGCTGGGTCAGTCATATCTGTGGGGGGTCTATGGCTGGGTCAGTCATATCTGTGGGGGGGGGTCTATGGCTGGGTCAGTCATATCTGTGGGGGGGGTCTATGGCTGGGTCAGTCATATCTGTGGGGGGGTCTATGGCTGGGTCAGTCATATCTGTGGGGGGGGGTCTATGGCTGGGTCAGTCATATCTGTGGGGGGGTCTATGGCTGGGTCAGTCATATCTGTGGGGGGGGGGTCTATGGCTGGGTCAGTCATATCTGTGGGGGGGTCTATGGCTGGGTCAGTCATATCTGTGGGGGGGTCTATGGCTGGGTCAGTCATATCTGTGGGGGGTCTATGGCTGGGTCAGTCATATCTGTGGGGGGGTCTATGGCTGGGTCAGTCATATCTGTGGGGGGGGGTCTATGGCTGGGTCAGTCATATCTGTGGGGGGGTCTATGGCTGGGTCAGTCATATCTGTGGGGGGGTCTATGGCTGGGTCAGTCATATCTGTGGGGGGGGCTATGGCTGGGTCAGTCATATCTGTGGGGGGGTCTATGGCTGGGTCAGTCATATCTGTGTGGGGGGGGGTCTATGGCTGGGTCAGTCATATCTGGGGGGGTCTATGGCT